>NC_026003.2:111175999-111264995 GCF_000442705.2 Elaeis guineensis
AATCCTTAGATACTTAAATGGTACACAAACTATAGGTTATGGTACTCTAAGGACTCACAAATTAATTTGTTAGGATATTTCTGATGCTGATTTTGCTGGATGTAAATTAGATAGAAAAAGCACAAGTGGAACTTGCCAATTTCTTGGAGTTAACCTAATCTCATGGTTTTGCAAGAAACAAAATTCGGTGGCACTGTCTACGGCTGAGGCCGAATACATTGCAGCCGGAAGTTGTTGTGCTCAAATCTTGTGGATTAAGCAACAACTCGAAGATTTTGGAATCAAACTTAATGAAACACCAATAAAATGTGATAATACAAGTGCTATAAATCTATCTAAAAATCCAATACAACACTCAAGATCTAAACATATTGAGATAAGACATCATTTTATAAGAGAACATGTTCAAAACAAAAATATAATTCTTGAATATGTTTGCACTGAAAATCAATTAGCTGATATCTTTACAAAGGCCCTTAGTGAGGAAAGATTCTGTGAAATTAGGAGAAATCTAGGAATTCTAGATCCATTTGTCTGAAATTTCTCAATTTCCAAAGAATAGATGTCAAAATCTCTTAGAGCTCAATTTTCAACATCTATCCTGGTCCCAAAAGCTCAGGTTTATCACTCTAAAAACTTATCATTGAGCAAAATTCTTTCTCCCAAAATTTTGAATTTTTCTGGAATTTATTTGCATTTTTCCTGATTTTCTGAACTTCATGAGTCGACCCCCATGAGTCGACTCAATGGCAAACTTGTAAATCCCACCAACTTCCATCGGGTTCATTGTTTTTAAAACGGGAAACCTGTTTATGTGACGACTCATCTTCTCGTCGTCTTCCTTCCGAAAGCCGTCCTCTCCAAACTTCTGTTTTGCTCCAAATCCAAGGATTAATTTCGAGGCAATTCTCCCTCCTCCTCTCCACCAAAAATCGCCACCTTGAAAAGAATTTTTCTGTACTTTCTCGCAGTGTTAGGCGCGGGTGGAACGTGCCCTAGAACTTCACCGTTCATTCAAAATCTACTTCTTTTCTCCACCAAAATTCTTCTTTACTCTTTTGTGATCCCTCCTCCACTAAATTCAAGTCTTCTTGTCTGCTACCTTATTGGATATGGCTCCAAAGATGAAACTTCCCTAAAGAAGGAAATCAATCCGAGAGCCTGAGGAAATTGTCCGAAAGAAAAGGCATGCTCAGTCTTCCACTGTTCCCAATCCAGTTTCAGTACCTGCTCAAGGTCCCTCTCAACCCTCCATAAGCCCCAGTGTAAATCTTCTTTCTGATAGAAAAGTAGAAACCGGAAAAAATATAGATTTTCGGTTCTTTGAGAAAGAAGGCTTTACTTTTGCTACCAAGATCAAAAATCAAGGATGGGAACTTTATTGCTCTCTTAAGGAAGTCACCTATGTTGATCTAGTCAGAGAGTTCTACCAGAACCTAAATTATGGAAACGGGTCTGTGACATCAACTGTAAAGGAGATTGACATCTGTTTGGATTCTAGGATATTGGGAGAGATACTTCAGTTGCCTAGTGAAGGATACTCATATATGGAACTCCCAATTAAAGAAGAAGGGATCAGAATTATCTTAGGAGAAGATTTTTCAGGAAGTTTAAACAAATTGGAAGCAAAGCTACTGTCCATTGAGATGAGGGTCCTGCATCAGATTGTGACAAAACTATTCTTTCCTAGGAGTGGTAGACATGACTTACTATCTGGCAGAGATGTATGTGTCATGTTTCATATCATCACTCAGACCCCCCTAAACCTCCCTACACTTATGATAGAGGCCATGAGAGAAACTTTGAACAGATCCAAGGCACACTTGCCTTATGGTATGGCCCTTACTAGAGTTTTTAGGAGGTTTGGAGTTAGCTGTGAGGGGGAGACACCTACCAAGCTCTCACATGTGGACACTTTCAACCAACACAGCCTACACCGAATGGGAATTACAAAGACTGTTGGTGGTTGGATCAAGGGCTCTGAAGAAAGAGCTGAGGAGAGAGCTGAGGAAAGAGCTGAAGACAGAACTGAAGGCAGAGTAGAAGAAGGTCCATCTTCTCCTGTACATGATTTCAGGGCAGCTTCACCAGATACCCAGTTCATTCATGATACTGAGGCTGGCCCTTCTGAGTTTACTAGGATGCCCACACCAGTGTATCAGCTAGAGAGCAGAGCATCTCCATCAGAGTTCAGACTGGCTGACGATCAGATCGAGCATATATCTCAGCGTGTGGCTTCTTTGTTGTCTAGCCAGTGGAGTAGTACTTCTTTTGCACCTGGAGCTACTTCTTCTGATCAGACCATTACTCCCCACATCTCCACTATATTTCAGATGATTTCAGATCAGTCCGTCAGGATACAGCAGCTTGAGGATACAGTCTGGAGACTTACTGGCAGAGTTCTTGACTTGCAGGGGCAAGTCCTTGCATTGGCCCATCCCCAGCCACAGGAGTCTACCATTGAGGTCACAGACCTCACTGCAGAGGCTGGCAGGCTCAGAGGAGCATTAGAAAGTGGATATGAGCTACTGAGGAAAGAGATCAGAGGATCGAATGAGCATGCTACCACCCAGTTCACTGCTCTACTTCAATCTGTTTCCAGAGCACTGAACGTACTTGATTCTATCAGACTCATGGTATCAGCCCTAGTATCTCAGCATTCTCAACCACCTAGTTCATCTCGTTCTCCTGCTCGTGCCATCACCTCCACTCGTGGCAGAGGCAGACGGGGTAGAGGACGCACTTCTGATCCATCATCTTCTCATACCATATCTGATGACTCCGATCCATGATTTGTCTTGATCATTGACTTATCTTGATCTTTACTAGGTTCTAGGAGTTAGTATCTTGTTCTAGGATCTATACCTTGGGGCCATGTATTGACATTTAGCTGATTGAATTTTATGTTTTGAAACAATTATGATATTAATGGAATCATCTTTCTACCTCTTTGTAATGATTATATTTTGGTCTCCGATACATCTGTTGAAATATTATCTTCTCCTTATTGTTGTTTGCTATTGATAATTGCTATATTAAGGGGGAGCAAACATCTGTGAAAAACTCTAAAGAGGAAGAAATTAAAGAATATTTTTCAGAAAAGGAAAAGAAAGAGTTAACTATGTTTGATGATGTCAAAAAGGGGGAGAAATTAAAATTAAACAAAAATTGAAATTAGACAAAAAGCAAAACCCTAAATTATGAGAAAAAGGGGGAGAAATTAAATTAAAACAAATATTGAAAAAATTAAATAAATATTGGAGAAATTAGACAAAAACAAGGATTGAAAGATTAAACAAAACTTTGAGAAATTTTGGTATCGAAATTTGGTATCAGACAGAGAAATTTGGTATCAGACAGAACTTTAATCCATCAAAAGCAAAATCATGAGTACAATGCAAATAAGTATTTTTTATATATATGCTCTGATATTCAAACTTGCTTTTGAAATTTTACTCACCTTGAGACATCAATAAGAAATTTGTTTTACTCTGATTCATCCTACAATTTCTTTCAACTTGATCTGATACATGATAACATTTGATCCGATACAGTGTGAAGGTTTCTCTAAAATATTATAACATTTGCTCTAATACTGTATGAAATTTTCTCTGATACATTAAAATTTTCTTGCTCTGATACATTATAAAATCTTTTCTGATATCATTGTAAAAATTATTTTTGCTCTGATACATAGAAAAAGTTATTTATCTTCTCTTGCTCTGAAATATCTTGAACTCAAAATGATCTAATACCCTTTTCAAATCTTTAAGAAAATGGACAAACTATTTTTGCATTTATATTACATGCCAAAAGAATCATACTCTTTTCAAGCATATACACCCATAATGGATTCTTTTGAAATTAATGCATTAACATAAATATTTTTGTTCATATGTTTTGTCATCATCAAAAAGGGGGAGATTGTTGCTCCTAGATTGATTTTGATGATTACAAAGCAGATTGAAGGGATACAAACAATTGAAAAAGTCCTTATGCTCTTCAAGGGCAAAATCGTAATTTTGCTAAAATCCTGATTTGATAGTACCATTTGGTAGAACAAATGATTTGAAATCTATTGATGAAAATTTCATTGTGTTTGGACTAATATTTTTGAAGTTATGAAGGTTTAAAGTGCATGAGTCGACTCATGAGTCAACTCATGGCACTATGAGCTGAATGGCACGAAAAAAATTCCCATGGCACGCTGGATTTTTGGCTTGGCACGACCTGTGAGTCGACTCATGAGTCGACCCACAAAGCATGAGTCGACTCATGAGTCGACCTCTGCTGATTTGAGCCGAAAAATCCAGAAATCAGATCTTCTGGTTTGTTGCAACAGAAGTCGACTCATGAGTCGACTCCTGAAGCATGAGTCGACTCATGAGTCGACCCCTGCGACGGGAAATGTCAGCAACGGCTATTTTTTTGCCCGTTTTAATTGCCATTTATGCTTCCTAAAAATCCTCTAACGGCTCTTTATCTGCCTAAATTATTTTCTCTTGCTTCTAATGCTACAAAATGCTTTAAATGATGAAAGAAATTGCAGATTAAATAGCGGATCAAACGTGAAATCAAAGTAGAGAAGAAAAGAGAGGAAAAAGGGAAGAACAGAAGAGAGGATCCGAAATTTGCAAGAAAAAGCCTGAGATCAAAGAAATATCCATAGAGAAAAAGAGAGAGGATCCACAATATACCAGAGAGATTGTGAAAGAGAAAAGGAAGATCTTTCAAGGAGAGAATTCTTCACGCCTATCGTTTCAACCTTGATCTAGAGATCGTTCAAAGCTTTCAAGAGATCTTCAATCAACAATCAACCTCTTCTCAAGCGTTCAACCGTTCATTCATCTTGAGAAAATCTGAAAAAGGGGTTCTTCATTTGAGTAAAGCTTTTATTGTTATATTTGCTCATTTAAGGAGCTGTTTTTGTATTCATCTGTGCTCTAAATATTCTTACTCTTTGTGAATTTTTGCTCTTGTTTTTGGAGGATTTCCAAAACAAGGAAAGGTTGATCCGAACCTGAAATCGGAGTGTTTTGGGTTGGCTTGTACCCGGGAAACAAGTGTTCTAGCTTGGGATAGCTAGGGTCGGAGTTTCCGACGTCCTGTATTCTAGCTTGGGATAGCTAGTGTCGGAGTTTCCGACGTTTTGTATTCAGGTTGAATACAAAGGATAGTGGATTAAAATTCCCAAGTGGGATCTTGGGGAGTGGACGTAGGTGCAAGGTTAGCACCGAACCACTATAAATCCTTGTGTTTGTGGTGTGCTTTATCGCTTTATCTTATTTATATCCTTGCAATACTGCTTTAGTTAATTAATATTGATTTAAAGCCATTATTTTGTTCTTCATAAGTTATCTGTTGGGCTTAAAATTTTTAGAAACCCAATTCACCCCCCCTCTTGGGTTGCATAGCTGGGCAACACTACTACAATAAAATAGTATGATAGGAAACTCCATTGGACAAGTGGTCTATTTATATATATAGGCCATTGATGGTGTGGATCCAGTCATCAAATCATCAGACCCTACCACTTGGCCAGTTTTGGAGTGACGGACCACATGGCCTTTTATCGCACCCTTATTCAATTGAAACGCATGGAATAACTCATGAAGCATGCCTCAGAACTTATTATGGCTTACCACATGGCAGGTCCTAGGTGAGTCCAGGGGCAATTTCTGGATTTCATCTCTTAAAAGCCCTATTTTATGACTCCTTAAGCTCTTTTTCTAATAAAGACAATATGAGTCGGAAAATGATGTGTCATTGATCCTTAAAAATTTTTCTTGAAAAAAGTAATGCAATTACTTCCTTTGCTCGAAGCCCAAAAGCCACTTCGAACTCGAAAGTGGGAGGCATGTATTGCGAGAGAAATCTACCGATCGGGATCAATCCTTTATTAAGGTGCAACTAAGATGATGTGGTGAGATCACATCAACTGTGAACTGAGGGACTGTCAAATTGGCCAGCCACTTGGGTGAAGCGTGCACCTGACATCCACGATGAACAACTTTTATTCAGAAAAGATCGAAAATATTTTTCTCTCAATAAAGAGCTAGAACATGGCATAACGGCTTATAGAACTAGGTCTAATAAACTCACAAACTCTGGTTAGTAGCCTAAGGGCTCAACCTCCAAATAAAATTAAAGAAGTATGAAGGAGACTCCAAAGGTAAGCAAGCCAGATCACTCAAATAATGGAGAGGAGCTCTTGCTCCGCTCTTCCAACTCTTGCAATCTTTTCTCTTTACTATTTCTAAAGCTCTGACTAACTTAGATATCAAAAAATTTTACATCGGATAACTCCTGACAAAAGTAGACTTACTTTGTAGGTACCCTTCGACATCACAGATCGATCTCAACTGATATCCCACTCTAGCCACATCAACACCTTCTCACTTTGCAGCAACAAGTCTAATCCACATTAGTTTGCAATTCATTCAGAACTCATTTGGTAGCTGTTTTTGTAATTTTTTTATAATTTAGCAAAATTTTGTATGAAGATTGGTGTTGGGGACAGGAACTTTTGCCATTTTTCCCTTCTATTTTTGCTTTTTTTTGTTTTTTTGAGAGTAATGTAATAGAGCTTACCTACCAAAAGCTTTAATATGTTTTTAAATAATATAAAAGTAGCAGATTCCATTTAGCATCGGTAGATGATTTATTTTTTTATTAATTTTATTATTTTTGTAAATAATTTACAGACGTTAAATTAGCATAGGCAATGAGTTAATTACCTACGCAAGTTTGAAGCATATACAATTAGGTTTATTACCTATACAAATTTAACATCGACAAATGATTTATTTTTTTATTAATTTTTTTATTTTTATAAATAATTTATCGATACTAAATTAGCATAGGTAATGAGGTTAATTACCTACGCAAGATTGAAGCGTAGGCAATTAGGCTTATTGCCTACGCAAATTTAGCATTGGCAAATAGTTTATTTTTTTATTAATTTTTTTATTTTGGCAAATCATTTGCTGATGTTAAATTTGTATAGGCAATAAGTCTAATTACCTATGCTTCAATCTTGCATAAGTAATTAACCTCATTACCGATGCTAATTTAGCATCGATAAATATTTTTTATTTTTTAAAAATAATTTATCATTATTTAAATAATTTTATCGATATATTTTAAAATTTAAAGTTCATCTTCATCATTCATTATCTAAATAATTATTGTTAGAATATCGTCACAAAAGATCGTCTCAATCCGATAGCCTTAGTTATGTAGATCAATAAAATTTGAGTTCGATGGTCACGAATGACCATATGATGATCTGATAGATAGATATCATCGATGGATCCAAAAACTTACAATAATAATTTTGATGATATTTGTAGCACACTATCAAAATTTTACTTCAATCAGATATCGTTATCATGATCAATTTAATACGAAATGATTTGGGTTGTTAAATGAAACATGAGTGATCAAAAAGCTAAATGGTGTCCAATTAAGATGATTTTTTAGATAAATCTTGCGACTACTTTGATCGTTTGTATAGTGATGATCATAAAATTCAAACTACATATATATGAACGATCCAAAATTATATGTTTCTTGATACTCATTCTTAAAATTCTTGAGTAATTATACTCGTGCTTTTATAAGTTCTGCTTAACGTGGATGGTTCATATATGCATGGTTTGGATTTTATGATCACCACTGTATAAATGATTAAAGTAGTAGCAAAGATTATTTATCTAAAAGATCATCTTAATTGGATGCTGTTTGGCCTTTTGATCACTCATTTTTTTATTTAATAGTCGAAATTATTTTGTATTAAATTGACCATGATAATGATGTCTGATTGAAATAAAATTTTGATAATATGCTATAAATATCATCGAGATCATCATTATAAATTTTTGGATCTATCTATGGTCTCTATCTATTAGATCATCATACGATCATTCGTGACTGTCGAAATTGAATTTTATTGATCGACATAGCTAGGGCTACCAAATCAAGATGATCTTTTGTAATGATACTCTAACGATAATTATTTAAATAATGAACGGTAAAGGTGGACTTTAAATTTTAAAATTATATCATATTCAAAAAAAAATAAAAAAAAATTTAGCCAACTCGATACAATCTTTGTATCCCCACTGCCACCGCCTCTGCCTCTACTCTCTTTCTACTTTGCTCTATCTAGCTTTACACCATGTGCCACCTCTCCCTCGCTCAACTTGCTTGAGACAGTCTCTATATCCTGCCACTGCTGTGTTGGGTTGGAGAAAGCAAATATTTTATGAAAATAAAAAAATAAAAAATAAAAATATTTATGGATGCAATTTTTGCGTAGGTAAAGAGTTGAAGTATCGATGCTCTATACTTGTATAAGTAAATGTCATGTTTATCTACATATGTTAGCATTGATAAATAGTTTAATATTTGTCGATGCTAAATTTGCATAGCTAAAAATATCATTTATCTATATAAAATTTAGTGTTGGTAAATAATTTATAAAAAAATTAAACAAATCATTTATCTACGCAAATGTTGCATAGGTAAAGAGATCATTTGCCGATGCACAGTATTTGCATGGGTAATTATCATTTTTACCTACATAAATTTTGCATTGATAAATAGTTTGCAAAAAAAAAATAATGCTATATCAGCGTCGTCGAAGTCTTTTTGTCCATCAAAACCCTTTTCCTCGTCCGTTTTCATCTCCCACCGAACCCACTCCCATTGAATCTCACCCTCCTATTTCTTCCTCCTTTTCCCAACGAACCCATCTCCCGTTGTTCGCTTTCCCTCTCTCCCTCCCGCTCCCTTGGCTCTCTCACTCCCTCTCTTGCCGTCAATCGTCACCGCCGCCACTGCTGCCGTCGCCACCGCCGCCACGGCCGCCCTCGCTGCCCCCACCACCAACTCCTCTGCTCTGCTTCGCCTCCACATCGCACGTCAGCCGCCTCTGCTTTGCTTTGCTTTGCTTTAAAGGTTAGACCTTTTCCCACATAGATTGAACTAGAGGGGGGGAGGGGGGGCGTTCATGGGGAATGCGGTCGCAAATGGTGGATGCTTGTGGGGGGGGGGGGGGGGGGGGGTGGTGGAGGTGGACGAGGGAGTCCTCTCTCTCTCTCTCTTTTTTGGCTCCATGGATGGAGGATGCCGATCGGGGACCGACAGTCCTTCCCATTGATGGTCCTTCCCGCTGCCATGGTCTCCTCCCCCCTCCTCCTTCTCCCTCACAAATTTTTTTTGACCACCGTCTAGAGAGCTGGCGATGGCGATCTGAGCAAGAGGCAGTGACCTGCGGCTTCCCCCCTTATCTTCCATTTTCTCCGAACAAGAACCAACAAAAAAAAAAGAGGCCACTGGTTCCTCCTTCACGTTTTGTGCCCTCCTCCTTCATGGGCGGCGGATCTGGGCCGACAGCTGAGCCATTTTGTGCCCTCTTCCTTCATGGGCGGCGGATCTGGGCCGACAGCTGAGCCAAATGGTTGTAGAGAGGATGGCGGTCGGTCTTCCTCCGATTGTCAGACCTGATTTTCGGAAGGAGGGTGCTGGTTTTGGGTTCAGATTTTGGGTTACGTAGCACTTTTGCATTTTAGGCTCTGTAGATTGTAATATTTGATCTCAGTCCTTAATTATTTATAGTTTAATCTTTGTTGTAAAATTTATTATATAAAATTTTTTGTGTTACTGTTTAGTCCCTGCTGAAGTTTATAATTTGATTATAGTCCTTCAAAATATTTAATTTAATTATTCCACTGGTACAATGTACATTATTTTTATTTATTACAATTTAAATATTTTGTATGCTGTTTTATGTGCTTTTGCTTGTTATAATTTAATATGAAAAATTTTTATTTTTTAGAGAAAACTCTATCAAAATATTTATAGAAAAATTTCAATACAGAGTTATCTTTTATTGATAAATTAAGAATCTATCCATGTATGTATATTCAGAAATGGTAGTTAAATTGTATTGAACCTTAAATTCCTGTTCAAGAGTCGTTCATATATTGAACGACCCTTGGATGCCCCAATTTTGTACAGTTTGGAAAAGCTTTAATCTTATTATTGTTAATAGTTGATGTTTTATTTCGTTATGTGGTATTCAGCAATTATCTTTCCTCTGTTCTCTGGGTGTATATTGGATAGGATATATAAACATCATATTTACATTGTATACTTGGAGAACCATGAGGAGATGCTGCCAAAATTTTCATAATAATGAGATAAAATATCGGGTAATAACAGTAATAAGATCGTTGTTTTTTTGAAAGGGATATGACCACACCCATTAATAATGAGTTGAAATGGATAGGATCATACATTTTTAAAGTCTTTTTTATAACACATACTTTAATGATGAATATTTCTCATGGATGGATAGAAAATATCAACAAGCATTGGATGGATGTTCGCTCTATCATCTTACTTGAATACTGATAAGGTATAAGAAATTTTATAAAATTTACATGAGAGAGAGTTAATGATCCCAATAGAATTAAATCTCTTTATCGGAGACGTCATAATAACTTCTTTCAGCCTATAGATGGAGCATTAGAACACTTGTTGAATTGAGATATGGATCCAAAGTATACTATTTGAAATTTGTATGGAGAATGTAGACCTACTAACATAAGAGACCAACATGCGGGTCAACTGTCTGGATCAATTGGCATCAATGATATGTTAGATGATTTATATGAAGAGGCACATGCTACTCAATGTGGAGATAATTTTATGTCCAACGAAAATACTCATGATAACTCTACTGACAGTTTGGATAATACAAATGATGGGCATTTTAAAAAACTCATGAGAGATGTCAAGGAGCCATTGTATCCAAATTGTAAAAAATTTTTGAAGTTTGAGTACTTGATAAAGCCTCTCCACGATGAAATCATATTTGGTTGGAGTCAAAAGTCCTTTGAATATATATTAAATTTAATCAAAGAAGCTTTACCAGATGGTGAAAAACTTTCAAAATCATATTCAGAGGTAAAAACGTATATGCATGAACTTGGACTGGGATAGCACTGATACATGCATGCGAGAATGATTATGCATTATTTTATAAAGAGCATCAACACTTAGATTGTTGTCCAGAATGTGGCGAGTCAAGGTATGTTGAAGATTTTGAAAGAGATAAGAAGTGGCCTCACAAGATTTTGAGATACTTTTTATTAACACCAAGACTTCAGAGACTTTATTAGTCATCGAGAACCATTAAGTCGATGAGATGGTATCATGAGATGAGAATTTATGAGGATAACATCATTAGTCATCCAGCTGACTCTATAGTTTGGAGGAAATTTAACAAACAATATCCTCATTTTTCTAGTGATCCATGCAATATTCGTCTTGACCTAGCGTCCGATGGTTTCAATCCATTCGGGATCATGAGCAATGCTTATAGTAGGTGACTGGTTATGCTAATTTCGTATAATGTTGCAACATGAAAATATATAAAAGAGCTATTTATATTTTTATTATTGCTTATTTCTGGACCTATAGCTCCCGGTAATGAGATAGATATTTATCTGCGACCCTTAATCGATGAATTGAGAGAACTTTGGGAGATTGATGTTGTAACATACGATTTAGTCAATAAATTTTTTTTTTTGATTATATACGATGATAATGTGGATAATTAATAATTTTTTAGCATATGACAACCTATCTGGATGGAGCACAAAAGGATGTTTGGCATATCCAATTTGCACCAGTGATAGTTGTTCTGTCATAGCATGAAAAAAAAATTGCCTATATATGTCATCATCGGTTTTTCCCATCCAATCATTCTTGAAGAACCTATCAGAATCGGTGCTTCAATAAAAAGTCAAAGATGAATGGGCCACCTTACGTGATGAGCGGATATGACATATTAGCACAACTAGAGACCATTGGCAGTGTCAAATTCAGCAAAGTTTCTGGGAGTTACAAGCGAAAATATAATGAATCAGAGTTGAACTGAATGAAGCAGGATATATTTTTTGAATTATCTTATTGGCAACATCTCCTACAAAGTCATAACTTGGATGTTATGCATATTGAGAAGAATATTTGTGATAATATTATTAGGACACTTCTTAACATCAAGAAAAAATAAAAGATAATCCAAATTCTCGACTAGACCTAGAAAGAATGAGATTATGGCATGAGTTGCACTTGATTCCCTATGATGATAAAAAAATTTTAATGCCAACTGTAAGTTATACATTGCACGGAGATGAGAAAAGAAGATTTTGTGAGTGGTTAAAAATTACAAAGTTTTCTGATGGTTTTGCCTTCAATATTTCAAGTTATGTAAACTTGAAAGATGGTAGTATCTCGAATATGAAGAGTCATGACTCTCATGTTATGATGCAGCATCTTATACTCGTTGTGATGCATGGCTTCTCCATCCTAAAGGTACATAATGCACTTATTAAATTGGATATTTTCTTTCAAGAATTATATTGTCGGAAACTCCAAGTTGATATATTTAAGAAGCTTCAATCAGACATTGGCCAAATTTTATGTAAGCTCAAAAAAAATTTTTCGCCCTTATTTTTTAGTATTATGGTGCACTTGATGGTTCACTTTCTAAGGGAGGCTTTGCTTGTTAGGTCAGTTCAGTATCGATGGATGTATTCTATTGAAAGATAATAATATTATAAAAAAATTAATTTTTTTACTTAATTTATGATCATTATAATTCTATTTATATATATTTTTTATTTATTTTTATCATTTTGTATGTGTAGATTCTTGTATAAGTTGAAATAATATGTATGAAATAAGGCACGTCCAGAAAGATCAATTATGGAAGCATATATTTCTACAGCATGTTTTATATTCTGTTCGATGTATCTCGATAGTATAGAAACACGATTCAATTGTGAAGAGTGTAGTGCAGATAGGGAGTGGGCCGATATTGAATCTATATTATCTATTTTCAAGATTAATATTCGTCCCATTGATGGAAGAAAATATAAATATATGGACATAGAAGAGCACGACCTGATCATTTCTATGTACTAAATAATTGTGAAGAAATCTAGCATTTTATGAAGTAAGTACTTTTATATAATCAACATTATATACTTTTCATGAAGTAAAATAAATAATAAGCATGTATTTATTATAGAGAGCATAGAGACATATTATTGTGACAAAATAATAGAGATATCAAGGGATGACATCTTAGGGAGTTCGCAACTTAATTCAGACAACGTGTAAGTACTATAGCTGTTTTATTCAACTTTTTATTCCATGTAATGTATACAAATAATTTATCGTAACTTATACATATGTTGTTGTAGATGATGTTAACGTATTATAATAAAGAAGATGGTGCAACTGAGGAACCATATGATTTGGCATGCCACCTCGATTCTAGGGTTTCATGTTATAGCTCATATATTATTGGTGGCATGAGATTTCATATAAGGGATCTTGATATGTAGAGACAGACTTAAAATAGTAGAATTTTGACGTTAGGAATCGACGGAGATAATGAGATTGAATATTATGGTATCCTAATGGACATTATACAGTTAAGATATAGGTCAAAATGATTTGTTTACCTATTTAAATGTCAATGGTGGGATATCAGCAATAATATGATTGATATTCATAAAGATGCATACTTCACAAGTGTCAATTTTGTGAGAATATGGTACCAATCTGATCCTTTCATGCTCGCTAGCCGGACAAAGTTGGTAATATACCTAAAAGATATGAGATATAAAGGTGAATGGCATGTTGTTCAAAGGATTGCATCAAGGGGTGTTTATGACATACATGTTTATTCTGAGATAGAAATAGATAAAAATTTCTTTCAGGAAGAATAGAATACAGATGACTTGGGATAGTATAGTGCCGACATTGAAAGCATATCTTCTCTGATTAGGGATGATGTGCAACCTGATAATGTTGATGTTAGTGAATTAAATTTGATCGTGTCAGAGGATGATGATGACAATGATGACAACTTCATAAATAATAAAGAAGAATATTATACATTGACAGATTATGATGATGAAGATGTTGATAATTCTCTTGATAAAGATACAGATATTAGATAATAATATATAATTTTTTAAAAAAAAACTCATATATCTTATATTTTATATATTATTTAGTATTGATATAATTTTTATCCATATTATATTATCTCTAATATATTGTTTGATACAGACATGCTACCAGAAGGCCGATCACGTAGGGAGGCCCACATGAAGATATTGGTACATCTCTATGTCAGCAGTTGTCACATCATCCTGAGGTAGACAGATCATCTTCGACCATGACATGTTGATTTTATATATTATAATTTTTTATATATTTAATTTATTTTAATTTTTTATCATGTATAAATAACTAATTTTAAGCTATGCCATTAGGAGGACGATCTGATAGGAGGAGCCCCATGGAGATGTCGGTACGTCTCCATCTCAATAGCAGTCATATCATCCTAAGGCAGGCACATCATCTACCATGACTGATTGATTTTACATATTATAATTTTTTATATTTAAATTTTTTCAAGTTTTTATCATGTATAAATAATTGATTTTAAGCTATGCCACTAGGAGAATGATCTGATATGGGAGACCCACATGGAGATGTCAGTACCTCCTCATCTTAGCAGCAATCTATCGAGGCAGGTACATCATCTCTTGTCATGATAGTTTGATTTTACATATTATAATTTTTTATATTTAATTTATTTTAAATTTTTATCATGTATAAATAACTAATTTTAAGTTTTTATTTTGTTGTAGCTGATACTGTCATTAGGCGGACTCATGGAGTCACTAGAAATGAGAAGTTAGAGGAGTGGAGGAGGGCACATGCCAGGGAGAGGATGAGGGTTGTCATTCCATCAGGATATATTCTTCCACTTCAGTGCCACATCAGGGATTCATACGCATGTGAGGTTGGCATTATTGTCTGAGCGTACGCTCCCTTGACGATGTTCAATTGATGGAGAGTTATGAAGCCACAGAAGCAGATCCTCCTTGACCATTTATAGATAACTAAATATAAATTATGTTGTATTTTTTAAATACAAATACTTCTATTTATTTTATATTTAATTTGATAATTATTTAATTTTTATTTTTTTAAAATCTTATATGTTGTACATTATTTATGCAGTATGACTTTAATATCGAGGAGATTGATATCCAGTTCGTGTAGGAAGCTATCATAAGGCATATAGAGAGATTGCTTAAGGGATTTAGATATGAGCTCCATAGCCACTAAAAGGAGGTCTTCAATGCATGTGGGGTGTGAGATACCCCACAAGAATATTTTGCACCCCGATTAAGATCTCCTATGCAACAAGTACAAGGACCCTGCATATCGGATAGAACTATTATATATAATAAAAATATAAATTATGGAATTGATGTGGTATTGTAATATATTCACTCATATCTTAAATGCATTTGCTTATTAGGCCTTTTGCGAAAAGAATACAGAAAATCGATCGAGGCTTACAATGATGCATTATAGTGGATCAAAGTCATTTGCGTAGTATCAGTATGAGATGGTAAATACACATACATACATGTCTAATGATTTTTTAGAATATATGTGGGTCTATACACTTATATTCATAAATTTTAGAGGGACATCGAGACATGACAGTTGTCGAGACGGATTGAAATCTACCAGAAGATCCATCGTCGGACGATGGGGGAGTGGCGTCCTAGGACTAGGGAGAGGCATATAAGTATTAATTGGTTAAGTTCTATATTTCAATTTTATTATAAAGTTTAGACTTTTGATTACATTTATTTTTTTCTTTAATTAGGACTGAATGATGCATATACAATCTCAGCCCACTGCTGAGGGCTCCAACCCATCCACAAATGACGAAATCTATGACGATGTGCTTGGTAGGAGATCCAGTTATATTACGAAAATGGGATATGCGGTTGTGACGCCTAGCTCCTCTAGAGCATCACATATTTCTTGTGATGCTCGTTTGCATGAGGTGAAGAGGAGACATGAGAAGGAGCGCTGTAGACATGATGAGGAGATAGTGGCCCTACAGCATGCCAATGCTCGACTTACGTCCCAACTTGAAGCGCTTGGGGTGAAGCTCGATGGGTTATATCGTTACATGCCTTCTCTGTCGACCCCCGACGTCCTCACTAATGCCTATGATCATGACTCTGTCGATGATGATGATGGGTGTCCTCCTGTGATTGGTATTATTTTATATTATTTTTATCTATATATTTTTATTATTTAATAAATAATTAGTTTGCTAACTTAATTTTTCATAATTTTTTAATCTATTGCAGGTCTGTGATATGGCTTGACAGGTAGAGTTTAATTTTGTATGGATGTGTATATTTATATTTGTATGTATATTGATATAAGTGGATTTCAATGCCATCCATTAATGATATAATGTTTGTATTTAATGCTGGAAGAATGGTTAGATAGGAGAGTTCTAATATGTAGCACATGAAAAATTGATTTTGATCTACATGACATTTATGAATGAAAATTTACTGCTGATGTGAACAGCTTGTTTGACCGTTTCATTTTTTTTTCTCATTATATATATATATATATATATATATATATATATATATATATATATATATTATAGATTCTAGATTATCCTCCCGTTTGGTCCCAGTGCCGGTCAGGGAAATAGGAAATGGAGGAGGATTTTCCGGATGAGTATCGATTGCTGTGGGTCTCACTGCGCGTATGAAGCATCAATTCCCCGGTTTCATGATTAGCGGTGCGGCATCGCTTGGAAATGAGGTTGGGGTTGGATCAGACCAAATTTAGCTTGGGGAAACAGATGCAAACGCTAGCTTTGGACTATTACAGCATGCTTTTAGTTGTTTGGACATCACCGTCGTTGGTCTTAGATAAGGTTGGGGTGGCTTTGTCGCAATATAATAAATATCACCGATAGAAGGCAACGTTAACTATTTTGTTAATGTATTTTGTTCCATTGCGGACCAACCAACCATCCAACTGCCAAGTTGGGCCCAGTCTTCCAGCTCCCTGCTGACTTAGAACGGATCATGAGCGAGTAGCGTTTTAAATTTTATATTTTGTATCGTCAAAATAGTATAACTAACCAGTGCCGTCTGCTTTGCTTTTCGTTGTCATATTGATATAATTTAAGACGCATATCACAAGGATAATGAATAGGTTAAATGTCAATATTTTGCTTTTAACACCAACTTTTTCCAATTAAAATATTTGCCAAGAACCACTATGATAGTAACAGAATAGTTGCCAACAAGCATTAATAAAAATTTTGATTTTTTTAGCCAAAATATGGTATGGACTGACAAAATTTCAGATTATGGGCATCATGAAACTACAGCACCATTATCATAACAATGGGAAATAAGCAGTAAAAACGTTGAAGTTGATTTGACGAGTTCGAAGTGCAAACAATTCGAGAGGTCCATGTTGGGTCAGCAGGAGTTGGAAGTTGAAAACCATTGGCAAGTTTGTCTCGACCAGCTACCAAGTCTACTTAGATATCGGTCAGGCCTCTGCATCTTACCCTGGTGTAAAAGGCTAACCTGAATTTTCTCCTGCCAATAGAAGAATGAGGGACATCATTCCAATCCAGACCTGAGATTCATATAGTTGATCAATGTCCGGTAAAGTTGTAACGACAGATACACAAGTTAAAGCATAAATCTGACAATTTTATACAGAAAAGTGGCCGTCCAGCTTAATCCAAGTTCAGTTCACCTTATTTTCCAACACATATATACAATATTTTATATGGTTGTATATATACTTATTTTGCTATATGTGTGGTTGTAAAAATTAACACAATATTTTGCTATATATATATATATATATATATATATATAGATTGTGTCATTGTTAAAGTAAATGAATTTGATTCTGACATATGTGTGAACGAAGAAGAGAGTGTATATATTGTATATATTTATTTATCTATAGGTTTGCAAAAAAATTATAAAAAATTGGCATGAAAGCAATCAATTTTTTTTTAGATTAAAAGGATAATTAGTGACGCAAAACAAGCATAGGTAAATCCCTTTGGCGAAGCTAATTAGCGTCAGTAAATGATCCATAGCGTCGCTAAGGGGCGTGCCAGGATGTCAGGCATGCCTCCATTAGCTACGGACATTTACCGATGCTAATTAGCATCACCAAAGGGATTTACTTATGCTTATTTTATGTTGCCCAACAGGTCAACTAGTGATGCAAAATAAGCGTAGGTAAAGTCCTTTGGCGATACAAAATCTCAGCCCCAACTTTCCAGCACATCCCATGGTGACGCTATGGAATATTTATCGATGCTTAATTGGCATCGTCAATAATTTTTTCTGATGTAAAATTAGCATTGCAAAATAGAGACTTTTGGTGACGCTTAATTAGCGTCGCTAATTATTTTTCTGACAAATATTTTGCATCGCAAAAAATGAACTTTTTGCAATGCTTATTTTAGCATAGGTAAAGTATTTATGTCGCTAAATATATTTGTCGATGCTTTTTAGGCGTAGGTAAATTGACTATTTTCGATACTGCTTTTACATTGCTTTAAAGGCTTTTAGCCGATGCTTTTTTAAGTGTAGGTAAATAATCTATAATATTTTTTCTAAACATCGATAAAAGTTAACATTTATCGACGAAAATAAAATAAACATCGACAAATGGAATCAATGACCCCCCTTTTGCCGATGCTTATTTGCCAACACATTTTACGTCGGTAGTTATCTTTTGCAACACTTTTTCATAGTTAGCTACATTTTTTTTGTGTAGCTAATTGTCTTATTTTTTGTTGTGAGAGTCCATATTGAATCTCATGATGTTCAAGGTAAATTTGGTTGCTTCGAAAACTACATAAAAGAAAAAAAAATCTCAAATAAAAGATAATTAATCTCCCTCATATGAAGAGATACAGGAAAATATCTGTGAGAACTGATCCAATTGGACTTGGTTCAATGTGAAGTTGGTAGGGCTCGTCGGCTTCACCATAACTTTTTTTTTTAAAAAAAAAGAAATAATCGATCGGAATAGGAAACCTTATCCCCTACCCAATCCTGGGCCATCGAAGAAGATAAGACTATAAAGGCAACATGACAAGAGCTGTATGTCAGTGAGGGATGGTTGGATGGGTTACGCTGATGGAGTTTGGCTTTATCTGAAGATAATCGAGCCTATCCCCTTTTCATTCTCTTCCTATAAAACTCTTCTCTTTATTGATTACCGTGACCGCAGCCTTCCCCAGTTTCCTTTTACTTCTTCCCTATCTCCGACAGTCATCGTGCTGCCCTGTAGAGCATCACCACCTCTCTAAAACTCAATTGTTTCTCTTTGAAACATTGTTGCTCTGGTTCGAGAGCTTTTGGGTGTGAGATCTATTGGAATCCATCCCATCGACCACAACCCTTGTTGCTATCATTGTCAGTAAATTTTTCCTTCTTCTCCTTTGGCCCTGGTTGCTGCCGTCATGGCTCAAGGGGGAACGCCCCCTTTTCTTCTTCTTCCTCGACTACCTTGGCACCATTGGACGTCATCGTGCCACCACCATTGGCCACTCTGGTTGCATCATAGTTGACTTCCGTCCCCTCCTCCCCTCTGCCCCCCAGTGAAACCCCTATTTGGCTTGGGAATAAAGACAGAGAGAGAGAGAGAGAATGAAAGAAAAATAAAGCAAGAAAGAGAGACTTCCTAGAAAGCAGCTATCATCAATAATGCAAACCCCACTAAGTTTCTGGATTATATGGTTTCCGACTGTGCAACTTCGAGATGAATCATCTTCTTTGAGCCACAAAAGTGACACAACACTAATTAGCATTTAGCACTTGGTGTGCGCAAAAGCTTGTAACTTTCAAAAGTTCATTCATTACATACTAACGAAGTAGAAGCTTCGGACAATGTCAAGAGAGATTTCAGCTCGAGCATAGAACTGATTCGATCGATCCATCCGAGCTATTTGAGCTCTTGATTAAGGAAAGAGCCAACCATACTAACATCATAGAAAAGCAAAAGCTTCAAATAGAATGTAAATATAATAAAATATATTTTTTATTAATTAAAAATTTATTATAGAATTTCGCCAAAGTGAAGACATCAAAAGCAAATACAAAGGGATAAAGACCTACTTCTTGTTCAAAGAAAGTGCTCCGACCTCCTAGTTGTTGTTGCCAGGGTGGAGGCATCTCAGATTTCGCTATCTCAGATCTAGGTTTGGAACCATCTTCTTCAAGTACACCTTATAGTCCTCAAAGCCTTGGATGAAGGCGGCCAATAATGCCTCGATGATCTCCTTCTCGAAGTCTGTCAGGACTTTGTACTCCTCGATGTATCAGAGCCTGGCCTCATTGAGAACCTCCATTATAGCCTCGATGAATGTTTAGCTGCTCATAGGCAGACAAAGATCTGTCCCGAGTCTTACCGACCCTCTGAAAGAAGGTGGGGCCCAGCCCGATGGAGTCTAGAGTGACCCTGATGTGGCAACCTGCGGCCTCATAGCCGCGATGAACCTAGTCCTCATCGAGGATTGCCATGAGTCAGAGATGGAAATCTATGCTGGATACTCCTCGCCCTCTTAGATGAGGACCCCCACATGAGGAGCTCATTTTCTTCTTTACGGCTGACTTGATGGATGATGTTAACGGCTTCATAACTATTAGATAAGAAAAAAGAGAATCTACTTTCAGAGACTACTACGACAAAAAAGTATGATAGGAAACTCCATTGGACAAGTGGTCTATTTATATATATAGGCCACCGATGGTGTGGATCCAGTCATCAAGTCATCAGACCCTACCACTTGGCCAGTTTTGGAGTGACGGACCACGTGGCCTTTCATCGCACCCTTATTCGATTGAAACGCATGGGACAACTCACAAAGCATGCCTCAGAACTTATTATGGCTTACCACATGGCAGGTCCTAGGTGAGTCCAGGGGCAATTTCTAGATTTTATCTCTCAAAAGCCCTATTTTATGACTCCTTAAGCTCTTTTTCTAATAAAGACAATATGAGTCACAAAATGATGTGTCATTGATCCTTAAAAATTTTTCTTGAAAAAAGTAATGCAAGCACGTCCAAGAGGGAGCCGGGTCAGCGGTTCAACTACTAAGGCAATTATTTCCTTTGCTCGAAGCCCAAAAGCCACTTCGAACTCGAAAGAGAGAGGCATGTATTGCGAGACAAATCTACCGATCGGGATCAATCCTCTATTAAGGTGCAACTAAGATGATGTGGTGAGATCACATCAACTGTGAACTGAGGGACTGCCAAATTGGCCAGCCACATGGGTGAAGCCTGCACCTGATATCCACGATGAACAATTTTTATTCAGAAAAGATGGAAAATATTTTTCTCTCAATAAAGAGCTAGAACATGGCATAACGGCCTATAGAACTAGGTCTAACAAACTCACAAACTCTGGTTAGCAGCCTAAGGGCTCAACCTCCAAATAAAATTGAAGAAGTATGAAGGAGACTCCAAAGGTAAGCAAGCCAGATCACTCAAATAATGGAGAGGAGCTCTTGCTCCGCTCTTCCAACTCTTGCAATATTTTCTCTTTACTATTTCTAAAGCTCTGATTAACTTAGATATCGAAAAGTTTTTCATCGGATAACTCCTGACGAGTGTAGACTTACTTTGTAGATACCTTTTGACGTCACAGATAGATCTCAACTGATATCCCACTCTAGCCACATCAGCACCTTCTTACTTTGCAGCAACAAGTCTAATCCACATTAGTTTGCAATTCATTCAGAACTCATTTGGTAGCTGTTTTTGTAATTTTTTTATAATTTAGCAAAATTTTGTATGAAGATTGGTGTTGGGGACAGGAACTTTTGCCATTTTTCCCTTCTATTTTTGCTTTTTTTTTATTTTTTTGAGAGTAATGTAATAGAGCTTACCTACCAAAAGCTTTAATATGTTTTTAAATAATATAAAAGTAGCAGATTCCGAGGCACATTTGTTCAATCTACTTCAATTTTTTTCTAAATTTTTTGCAAACCAAAGCAACACCAAAAGGCTCCCATGACCAACCATATGAAGTTATAAACCATCACCTAATCCCCAGATCTGAGAAATTATTTTTGAACCAAATAATGTGGACATCTTTCATACTTCATCTCGTTGACTGAATGAAAGAAATCATAGAAGAGGTAAGGCGCTCCTCCAAAACCTGCGCTCCAGGTTAAGTAACTAAAAAATTAATGAAAAAACAAAAATAGTCAATGCCATCGCTATCTATGCTGTTGCAAAGCTTGCCTCGCAAGAAAAGATGCTGTGGCAATTTAAATAAATCAGTCAAAGCTTGTTGCAAAAGAAACCAGAAAACAATATCGGAATAAGACGGTCCATTCCCTTCATTTGTTCTCTATATATACACATATCCAGGGACATTTCAAATCCATCACGAACTAGGAAGAGAATGGCAGCAGCAGGAGATCACGAGGTGAAGTTGCTGGGGTTTTGGGCGAGTCCCTTCGTCATGAGGGTGAGCATCGCCCTGAACCTCAAGAGCGTAGGCTACGAGCGTTTGGATGAGGTGTTGGGGAGCAAGAGCGAGGTTCTCCTCAAGTCCAACCCAGTCTACAAGAGGATCCCTGTCCTCATCCACGAGGGCAAACCCATTTGCGAGTCCATGATCATAGTCGAGTATGTGGATGAAGTCTGGGCCGGCATGGGGCCTTCCATTGTCCCCTCTGACCCATATGATCGTGCCATTGCTCGCTTCTGGGCCACCTACATCGATGACAAGGTATCGCTCTAAACTTTTTTGCTCTAAGCTACATTACTCCAAAAGTCTCTACACTCGTTGTTCTTTTAAGATTATATACTCGTTGATCTTTCGAGGTTATGAACATGTTTTCTACTTCCTTCTTTGTGATAGCTTGCTTCTGCGATCTGGATCATACTCGGAAAGCTTGAAGGGAACAAGGAAGAAGCAGTGGAACAAATAGCCGCCATGCTCCCACTCCTCGAGGATCGTTTCAAGAATTGCAGCAGAGGGAAGGACTTCTTCGGAGGGGATACCATCGGCTACTTGGACATCGCACTTGGTTGCTATTTGGGGTGGATCAGGGCTGTGGAGGAGATAGTTGGTGTCAAGCTGCTGGACGAGAAAAAGACTCCTCTTTTGGTGGGATGGTCTGAGCGTTTCTGTGTGGATGGTGCTGTGATGAACGTGATGCCAAGGGCTGATGATTTGGTCGAACTCAGTAAAGTGATGTGAGGCTGCTCCTGCCTGTTTGCTCCTTTCTGTTGCAGTTTGAGTCCTAATATTGGATCAATAAATTGAATTGGCATGTCCTTAAAAATATGTAACAATTCAGCCAACCTAGCTAGAAGAAGAAAATAACCACGACAGAATAATGAGTACCTTGTATGTGCTCAGCAATTTCAATATACGTATGCATATGGTGTTTTGGAATCCAAGCACAGAATGACAAGGAACAAGCTATTGGGATCTGTGGAAGTAAAGGTCACACATATTTTATAGGAGGGCTATTAGAGAATCTCTGCATGAAATTTTATGGACTAATGCTAGAAGTTCCCATTTCACAGACACTAAATTCTATTGCCATTCCATCAAAAAAAAGAAGAAGAAGAAGAAACCTATTTTGCCCTGTAGCAAGAGAGGATTAGGGAAATTGATGTAAACAGCTGGTGCCGTGCTTTACGTAAGAGATGGTTGAATGCATGATTACTAATCCAAAAAAGAGTAGTTTCTTTTTTTTTTTTTTATGTGAATGAAATAGGAACCTCTAAGTGCTAATCTTGAATATGATCTATAATCAACGACACAAATTACTTTATAATCACAGAATATTGTAGATGAATGATATGTAAATTGGGCTTGTTCCCTGTCTAACCTCTTTTCAGAGCTATACTGCAGAGCTGCCAAACCCAATTGTTTTGTTGCTTTGCAATGTGAGTTGGAGAACGCTTAAGTTCGGGAATTAAGGCCGCTAGAATCTTTGCATAATAATATTCTTTCCACCCTTAGGTATTCAAGAATCGCAAGTGTGACTGTATAGAAACTCACAAAGAACGGGATCTTTGCCAGGGACTCGTATTATAAGTTCATCAATATAGGTGGTATCTTCTGTCTTTGTTACAAAACCATTTTGGCAAGCAGAAGTTGTCACGCCCCGAACCCAACACCCGGGTCGGATACGTGATGGCCGCACACTCTTTAGAGCAAGCCCTAAAGAATATGCAAGGCCAAATTAAATCATTGCAATCTCATCAACCATAATATTTAATTTCAATAATAATTCATAAAACCTTGCATAATTACAATTTAAATTTCTTCAAAATTTCTGATCAGATACTATGACACTCTATTTATCCTTCTGCTCACCCGTAAATCCAAGCCATAGCCAATCTAAGTCATCCTGTAACTCTGAGAAGAAAAAGAAAGATGAAGGGGTGTGAGCTTTACAGCCCAGTAAGAAGTCCCATATCACACTGATATACTAATATAGTCTGAAAGTAAGGATAAGCAATAAAATATAAAATCTTATGTTCAATGTCCAGAATAATGCAAACATTCATAAATTTTCTGTCTTGTTAAAATAGATGCATCATCATATGTTAACAGGTGAAACCCCTTTTATTCAACAATTATTTCATGTCTTATCTTTCATTTCTTCTTTCATAATCACATGATTTTTAACCTTTTCTTTCTGGTTCTGGACTATCCAAGCTATACCTCAGTCACCATCCAGATCGAATCCACTTAAAAAGTCTTTCAAGACTGTCCCAGGATGAGCTCCTGGCCGGCTGTCCCACGTACCAAAGCCCGTGAGAGGCTGTCCCAGGCATAAGCTCCTGGCGGGCTGTTCCACATGACAAGACTAGTCCATACCATATATCTCTTTCTTTTCATTTAATCATTTTGTGTTGATTTCATCAAATCAATTCTGTCTTGCATTATGATCAACTCAGATATGTCATATCTATATAATCATGCCATCAATCTCTGATACATATATATTGACATAACATACTCATGCTCAAAATCAAATAACAGTATCTCAGATATAATAAATTCATCGATCTCAAATCCGATAACGCAAAACCAATAATGCAAGACCAACAGTAAAATAGCATATATATAATAGTGATCATGTACAGGGATTCTTACCTTTACCGGTGACTGATCCAAGCACAGAAATCAATGTTCTTCTTTGATTTATGAATTTGTCTAACAAAATATTCCACTCGATATCTTATGCAGACAATCGTCTCTTCATAACCCTGATCAAATATAAAAATCACATATATGAAAAAAATTACCGATAATTGATCCTAATAATACAGATCGAGGACCTTTCTTAGGATTAATCAAAATTAGGATTTATCTAAGCATCTAGATCCTCCACTGATCCATAAGACTTTTAGAGAGAGAAATTTCATGAAGAGAGAGAAAATTTTAGAGAGAGAAAGTAGAGAGAGAAAGTGGAGAGAGAAACTTTCGTATCCTTCCAATGAGGCACTCATGATCGAGATCATCAGAGGTCCTATCAGGGTGACTAAATATGAATCAAGTGTTACAAATTTTGAATAGGATCGAACTGGGATCAGATCTACCGTACGAATTTCGGAGCAACCTCAGATCATCTTATTTTCATCTCAATCTATCCTAGGGTCTATGATGCAATCAGAGAGAGAGAGTAGAAAGATTCTAGAGAGATAAAATCCATAAAAAGAGAGAAAAATCTAGAGAGAGAAAATAGAGAGAGAATCTAGAGAGAGAAACTGGAGAGAGAAGGTAGAGAGAGGAGAGAGAAAATTTTTCTCTTTTCTTCTTCTTTTTATTTTATTTTATTTTTTATTTTTCTCTTTCTCTTTTTCCCTTTTTTTTTCTTTTCTTTTTCCTTTTTCTTTTCTTTTCTTCTTCTTCTTCCTTCTTCTTTTCTTCCCGCGGCCTCCCTTGGCTGAAACAGGGGAGGACCGTGAGGTCTCCCTTGGTGGCCCGGGCTTCAGCGAGAGGGTGACTTGGCCGGAGGTCCAGCAACGACGGCCGACCATGCAAGCTGGCCGGCGACTAGGTTTGGCCGGCGAGCTTTCTCCTTTTTTTTTTTTTTCCTCGAAAAACAGGGGATCTTCTTTGGAATTTATTTCCAGCAAAATCGATGGCCGGCGGTGAGGTCTTGGGCCAGGAGAGGAAGGGAAGAGGGAGAGGAAGAAGAGGAGGGGCTTACCTCGAGCTTCGGCAATGTCGTCAGCTCCAATTTCTGGCGAGCACAAGTACGGGAGGCCTTGACTTCAATCGGAGAAAACAAGGAGAAAGGAGAGAGAGAGACCGGTGATCACTATGGGTTGTTTAGGAGGAGGTCTTATAGAGTGGAGGAGAGGTCGAATCCCCCTCGGATTCCAACTTCTCCTCCGGTGACTCAGGTGGAAGAAGACTCCCAACAGGAGTCTTCTTCGTTTTTTTTTTTTTTTTATATATATCTGGGTTATTACAGAAGTACCAGTGAAGGTCAAATCAATTGACCATTTGTTTATTCGATGCCCGTTCACAAAAGTATTTGGTTTTCAGTGAAACTTTATCTCAAGCAGAGAAAATTGCTTTTTACTTAACATGACGACTAATTGATATCGATGCAAGAAGTTTGAAGGATCGCTTAGAAAACTTGGGATCAACTCATAGTGGCTTTTTTCTGGGTAAAGTCGGCAAGATTGGAATGCGCGCGAATTTTGATTTGAAAGAAAACCTTTAACGGTGCAATTCGGAAAAAGAAAGGAAAAGGAAAGAAAAATCCAAACCTTTAAATAGTGGGAAAGCCTGTGCTTAATTAAAACGGCAAGGAGTCACAAAGCGTTGTCCTTGGTGTCTAATAGCTCATAGTGATTTCACTCTTGATGATTGGCGGTCTGCACCCAATTCTAACTCTTGGTCCTCTGTAAATACTCCCAATCTGTAAATATTCTTACATCTATAATTAATTTCTAATTAATAAATTCGGGGGAAGTGTCTCACTTCCTCTATTATTTCTCACAAAAAAAAAGGATGTACTTGGATATGTCATATATTCTTAGTTAGCTAGGGTCTTTTGTGGATTTATCATGCCATCGGTTATTAACACCAATACCTTAAAAAAAAATTGGGGCCCAAATGTGCTACCAATGGAAAAAAATCATATGGGGCATGCACCAGATAAAAAATTATGCAATGAGCTTCATAGGTTGCCACGTTTCTCCTAATACTAATCTTAAAAAAGAAAAACTAAAATTCAAAGACTCCTTTAGCATGGTATTCTTTTTTTTCATCATTTTTATATGATACATACTACATAGCTAAGTGATATATATCAAGTAAATTAATTATCAGGCAAGTTAATATATATCTCCAAGTAAATCGATACATAAGTTTTTAAGCATAAAGTTTATCAATATGCAGTATACAATCAGATGATATATACTTAGTAAATTAGTTATCTAATAACATAATATACACCTCCAAAAAAATTGATATATGATTTTCAGAATACTATATCATCAGTACATACTACATGGTATAATACATACTCATCGATTTTCTAATACATATATATGGTTCTTTGATATATACTACAATGATCCAATACACACTTCTAAGTATATTGATACACATTTCTAAAAAATAAAGTTCACTAACACATAGTATATGGCCAGAAGATATATATTTAGCAAATTAGTTATCTAGTAATTTAATACACACTTTCAAATAAACTGATATATAATTTCTGAAATATTATGTTCATCAATACATACAACATGATATGCTGATATATACTTATCAATTTTCTAATACATATTGTAAGCTTCTTCGATACATACCTAGAATAATCTAATACACATCTTCACATAAATCAAAATATAGGTTTCAGTATACATTTTTTACTTGGAGATATGTATAGATTACTACTAAGTATGTATCAAAGAAACTTGCACTATATATTAAAAAGTTGATATATATATCATCCGATCATATAGTTTGTACTAGTGAATATAATGTTCTGAAAACTATATATCAATTTACTTTAAAATGTGTATTGGCTATTGGAATTAGAGGTTTGGGGCATGCATATGTGTTTCAAAATTTTTTTTCTAAACATCACAGTGAAATACAAGATTAAAACATTATTAATCTGAGTTATGCATGCATAAAAATATAAAACACAAGGATCTAGTTCATGTACTAAAATTTACATATGCTGAAATTCAGATTGTGATCAAATCGCATAACTGTTTCACAATCCCTTTCTTCAAATTTGGATCTGGAAGAGAAGAGATTTTTTTCTAGCCGCACAAGTGTCCGGCTTTTGTGGGTATCCACTCATGATTAGTCTGAAATAATTTTCTTTAAATTAAATTTTTTTCTCTAAGAAAATTCAGCCTGCTAAATTTGAACGAAACCTGGATCACGATCCATACTTGATCTATTTTTTTGATCTTCTTCTTCTCTTCTTCTCTTGCCTTTCTCCCCTTGAATTATACTGCTACCAGCAGGTGAAAACCAGGAAGGAGGGACGCCCAACCAGCCTTGGTGTGGAGGACAATGAAGGATGCCCAAAGAGCTATGGCATGAGGATGCTAAGGGAGAAAGAGAAGGGAGAAGAAGAGAGGGCGTGGGGGGATCTTTGAGGCATGGAGGGCTGCTGGTTTGGATTCTTTAGAGATCTTAGGAGAGGCCCCTTTAAATAGGTATGAGGATTGAATCTTATTCAATCTCATAATACAAGTCCTACTTGTATTAGGTTTTCTAATAACTTAAGTTATTTAACTTACATTAGGAATCCTATTAGGCGTCAACTCTTGGAGCTCTTGCACCCAATTAAACACATCCACTTTTGCACTCAAGGGGCGCCCCATATCAGATTAAAAGGCCCTCTAATCATAGGACATACCCAACATGATCAAATCAAAGTGGCACCCCATAATAACTATCAAGAAAAATTAATTAGAGATTTGCACCCTAATTCAATTGATCCAAAACCTCAGACACCCAACAATTAGAGTCAAATAAATTTTATTCATATAGGTTATTAGCAGGTAATTAAGTTTGAATTATCTTATCAAATAAGAAATCCAAATGAAAAAAGAAATTGGGTCTAACCATGTGCTAGCAAAGTTACTTTAAATCCAATCAGATTTTTTTAAACCCAATTGATATTTCATAAGCTCAATTGCTAATTTCAGGCCTAATCTCTTTGTTGTGTGACCCTATAGGTTTAATTTTATCTGATAGTGAGATATACAGTGATCTCTATCAAAGTATCATTGAAACTCTTTTCAATAGGTTGGAATAATTCCACTCTAACTCATTAAGGATTGTCGATTCAAAATAATCCTAGTGAGCTCTCACAATCTACTAGTGACATCTAGCAGTATGTAGTGGCAACCCAGTAGAACTAAAATGAACCTCTAGGTGTAGTTAACGTGTGATTCAATTCCTTTATCGTGAGTTTCGACTTGATGGCAGATCATGCATGAATCGTCAAACCTCAATATCAGTCATATGATAAATTTGATTAGCTGAAGTCCAGTTGTGATTTCTATGAAAATTCTTTTTCATTAATCACACTACTATGGCCATAAATTTTTGGACTTAACCTTTCAAATCTCATAGGATTACTAGTCTCTATTAAGATTGATAGATTCCACCTTGATGTGCATCCTACTCTTACAGTTGACCAACTGTCCCCAACATCCACTACAAAGGCTTATTGAGACCCATATTTATGTGTCAGTCAAACTCCAGCAGTCTCACTACGAGCAGTAGTACAATCTCAGAACAAAAAATTATTCACATAACTACAGCATCGAGACGATCACTAACGATTGAATAGAAATTCAAGTAATTTCTCGTATGATCACGCTCAGTACTGGTTATTCTCTAACAACTATCTACACTCATCGTTCAGTGTCTCTACACTATAGACTAAAGACCCATCTATCTCAAAAGAAGTGATTTGTGTGCTAGTCTATCTGGATCGATCATCGTTCTCATGATAATCCTATGACCGAGAGCATTTAGGAATTAAATACATTTCTCTAATTCTCAATACCTTGAGAATATGTATCGAAAGTTAATTCCATGGACGATTCAAGAACACATCACACTTGAATGAAAAATAAACTTATCTTTTTATTGATCATATCAATGTATTAAGTATAAAATTATATCCTAAAGTTATTATAATGTGTCAGCCATATTGGCTTCTAGGACATATATCTAGCAATCTTCTACTTGGACTAAAGTCAATTGGCCACAAGTCTAAGTCCCATCTTCTCAAGGTAGATTTTCGTTTTCAGTTGGCTCAACTACTTAGTTAGCGAGTCTGCCACGTTGTCCGCGGAGTCTACTCTTCACACCTCAACATATTTTCTTTCAAGACAGTCGCGTATGATATGGTACCACTGCTCGATATGCTTTGATTTTTGATGAGACCTCGGCTCCTTAGCAAGTGCTATGGCTCCATTGTTGTCACAGTAGAGTGGTATGGCATCCAATGTCATAACCTCAAGTTTCGTGATGAACTTTTTGAACCAGAAGCCTTTCTTTGCAGCATCCGAAGCAGCGACATACTTAGCCTCCGTGGTCGAATCCGCTATAATGTGTTGCTTAGAACTCTTCCAGCTAACTGTGCCATCATTGTAAATGAACACATATCCTGACGTAGACTTTCTACCATCAGGATCAGACATAAAATCTGAGTCAGTATACCCCTTGACTCGTAACTTAGAATCTCCTCCAAAGATCAAAAATAAATCCTTAGTCTTTCTTAAGTACTTAAGGATATTCTTCACAGCTATTTAGTGCTCCTCGCTTGAATTTATCTGATACCTACTCGTGACACTCACAGTAGGGACAATATCAGATCGAGTACATAGTATGGCATACATGAGGCTCCCTATGATCGAGGCATAAAGAATCCTACTCATGTACTGTACTTCCTCAGATGTGGTCGGACACATCGTCTTGAAAAGATTAATACTATGTCTAAGAGGTAAAAGTCATTTTTTGAAGTTTTTTATGCTGAACCTCTTCAGTAATTTTTCTATGTACAGCTTTTGTGACAGACCTAGCATCCGTTTAGGTCTATCCCTATAAACTTTTATTTCGAGAATATAGGATGCTTTTCCTAGGTCTTTCATGGAGAATTTCTTGGACAACCATCTTTTGACCATGGTCAGCATGGGAATATCATTTTCAATAAGAAGAATATCATCCACGTATAATACAAAGAATGTTATTGCACTCCTACTGATCTTTTTATATACATATGGTTCCTCTTCATTTTTGATAAAATTAAATGATTTGATTGCCTCATCAAAATGATGGTTCCAACTCCAAGAAGTTTGCTTTAATCCGTATATGGACTTTTGCAGTTTGCAGACTCTGTGATCACCATCACCAGATTTCATAATCATAGTAAGCAGCAATAGCAAGCAAAGTGTGGATGGATTTCAGTATGGCTACGGACGAGAAAGTTTTCTGACAGTCAATGTCCTCGTGCTGACTATAATCTTTAGCCACAAGCCTAGCTATATAGGTCTCTACCTTACCATCGACTTACCATCGACATCTATTTTTTTTTGTAGATCCATTTACACCCAATGGGTACAATACCCTCAGGTGGATCCACTAAGGTCCATACTTGGTTCGAGTGCATTGAGTCAATTTCTGACTTCATAGCATCTAATCATTTTTCGAAATTGATGTCAGATATTACCTCGTCAAAGGTATTAGAATCATTATCATGATCTTTATCTCCTATAAGAAATATTTTTTTTACTTCCTCTGTAAGCATACCCATATATCTTTCAGAAGATCGAAAGATTCGACTAGATCTACGAGGTAGTTGAGGAACATCTACTACTGGCTCATGGACAATGGGTTCTTGAGGATCTATAGCTCTTGGCTCTTCAAAGACATTCTCTTCAAGCTCAACTAACCTCCCACTGCCATCATCCTGGATAAACTGTTTTTCTAAGAATATGGCATTTCGACTCATAATCACATTATGATTTTATGAAAAGTAGAAGTAGTATCCCATAGATTCTTTAGGATACCCTATAAAGTGAGCTATACTAGATCTATTTTCTAGTTTATCTGCTATCTGTCGCTTGACATAGGTCGGACATCCTCAAGTCTTAAGATAACCTAGACTCGGCTTCTTATCGAACCATATCTCATACGGTGTGGTAGGAACGGACTTTGATGGAATCCTATTCAACAGATGATTTACGATTAACAAGACATGTCTCCAAAGATATAAGGATAGATTAGTGAAGCTCATCATGGACTTGACCATAACCAATAGGATCTTGTTCCTTCTTTCGGATACCTCGTTGTGCTGAGCTATTTCAGGAGATGTCTATTGAGAGACTATGACGTTGTCCTTAAGATATTTTAAAAATTTTCGACTAAGATATTCACCTTTTCGATCAGATCAAAGAATCTTAATGGGTTTACCTGTTTGTTTTTCTACTTCATGTCTGAATTTTTTGAACCTTTTAAAGACCTCAGACTTGTATTTCATCAGTACCTGTACCTAGACAGATCATCGATAAAGGTAATGAAGTAGGTATAACCACCCCTGACCTGCACATCAAATGGCCCACACACATCGGTGTGTACCAAGGCAAGTAATTCAGTAGCTCTTTTCTCATATCCTACAAAGAATAACTTGTCTATTTTTTCTCGAGGGCAGGATTCGCAAGTTGGATACGATTCTGGATTAAGAGAGCTAAGGATCCCATCCTTTTTCAGTCTGTTTATCCCGTCCTCTCCAATATAGCCTAGTTTATAGTGCTACAAGTACTTCTAGTTAATTTCATCTCCAGATCTCTTTTGGCTTACCGCGCTCACTATTTGCTTGCTTATATTCACATTCGCATCAACATGCAAGTGATATAGGCTATCAATTAAAAGATCTCGTGCAATCAATTTATTTCATAAATAAATGGAATAAAGTCTTTATTGAAACTAATTTCAAAACCTTTCTGTGCTAGCACAGACACGAAAATCAAATTTTCACTAGCTACAGAAATATAATAACAATCCTTTAAATCTAATCTAACACCAGATGGTAATTGAAAAGGATAAGTACCAATGGTCTCTGCAGTAACTTTTGCTCCATTGCAGATCTGAAAGATCATATCACCTTTCCTCAACCTTCTACTTTTTATCAGACCTTGCATTGAGGTACATATATGAGTACTCGAGCCAGAGTCTAATATCCAACTAGAAGTGAAAGAAATCATAAGGTTAGATTCAATTACGAGCATACTTTCAGAATGTTTATCATCCTTTTTGGTCTTTAGATTCTCTAGGTATTTTGGACAGTTCCTTCTCCAATGGCCTTCAGCATGATAGTGAAAATATTTTTTCTTTGCTTCAGTCTTATTAGGAACTTCCTTCTTTGGCCTATTTTCCTTCTTCTGCTTCTTGATAGATTTAACCTTCTTCTTTTCAGTAGACTTTCTCTTGAAAAAAGTTCGCTCCACCATGAGAACAGTACCCCTTGAACTCTTCAAGTTTTCCTCCGTAGTGATCAACATGTTGACCAATTCGAGTATAGTGCAATCGAGCTTGTTTATATGAAAATTTACAATAAATTGACTATATGAACTCGTAAAGGATTGAAGGATCAGATCCATCTATAATTTCTTTTATATTTCTAGCCCGAGCTTTCTAAGCTCCTCAATATCCTTAATCACTGTCATACAATGCTCATGGACGATTACCCTTCGTTTATCTTCAGATTGAAGAGTCTTTTAGATATCTCAAAGCACGCTGTATGATTTTGCTCACCATACAATTCTTGCAGGTGAGTAATCATAGCCCTAACAGGCATATGCTCATGCTGGCTTTGCAACTCGTTTGACATAAACGCCAGCACATAACACTTAACTCAACTATTTTCATCCATCCACTTCTCAAAAATAATCTTTTGCTCAGCTGTAGGACGGTTTGGTAACACTATGGATTCCTAGTCGAGTATATGACCTAGTTTTTTGGAGGTCAGGACAATCATGAGATTTTTGAGCCGGTCTTTGTAATTTATATCGGTCAAATGATTGGTTTCAAGGATACGGGCTATAGAGTTTGAGACTGACATTGTTTAACTGCGAGAGTAGAGATTCAGATTAAACTTTTGTACTTAGTTGTTATATTTACTTCTAGAGACTTTAAGTTGCAAATAATGACTCCCACTAATTTATCGGATCCCTCCACTCTCTGAAAAAAAATGAAAATCCCAATGCGATAAAAGATTCTTAGTGGGTGCTGCAGTCCCACCGATGCCATGCACCTCACCTAACAGTTATTGGTAATATGTACATCGATACGTAGGCAACTCTTTGCCTAGATACTTCACTAAGCATATTGTAGCGACTTCGTCTCTAAGTCATGTGGGCTCACCTAACAGTTATTGTCCATACTCCTTAGTTAAGTTCGATCTATCGTTCATAAGTAGGTGCAACTGAACAGTTATTGGGTCTCTCACCTAACAGTTATTGGGTCCAACCCCATCCTTACCCTGGAGCAACTCTTTGCTAATAGAGTGATTGCATATTTTTGATGCAACTGAACCACTGTGACCAGTTAAGAACAATCAACGTCGGTCGCATGTCTGCACATCTATAATGGTGGAAGGCCTGTGGACTTAATATTTATGGAGAGATTAAGATTTAGGTCTCATATAATAAGTCATCATGTGATCGATCTAATTGGTATGGGCTAAACTAAATCGTTAAACAACCTTGTTTAAGACTCAATCTTTCAAATTGATTAAGTAAATGGAGATCAGTGGGGGTCCCCCTATTGCTTTTCTTAGATACCAATAAATTAACCAGATAAACGAACGAAACCAATTAAATGATCATGTCTTAATTACTAGTCTTAGACACCAATAGGTCAATTGGTCCAAACAGGTTAACTCAAGCGAATTGGACTCAAACCAACGAGCCGAATTAAATCCTTAGGTTAATCGATTCTATATATGGGACTCAATCAATTTGATCAACAATAATTACATGATCATTTAATTTAATTGATCTAAGTCTAATCAATACTTGACTCAGCTTGATCAATTACTTAATCGAATTAGACCCATATGACTTAAATCAAAAATCTTAGATGCAATCTTATTACATGACCTAATTTATGATTTTTCTATAACCAAAATTCTCATGCACAAACACAAATTTTAGATTCTAAAATCAAATTTTAGATCTAAATTTTTTGTATGAAAGTAAGTTTTAAATCATGAAAATAATTTTTAGATTTAACATACAAACATATATCACATATATGCATATAAAATTCAGATCTAAATAAAATTCAGATCTACTACATGATATCATATATCTCATATATTAATTATGGATCATATCAAAAGTAATCTTATGACCTAAACATACAATCACATATCTTATATATGAATTATAAATCAGGTCATATAAAATTTCAGATTCATGCATGCATCTACATATCATGTGAACATGAACCAGAAATAATTCTAGATCAAAATTTAGATCTATGCATACTTTGATATATCAACTATATATTTTAAAATCAAATCTAAAATAAAATATTAGATTCAAAGATTCATCTATAAATCTCATATATCAAGAAAAAATTAAATTTTGAAATCTTTTTCCAAAAATATATGATAATTTCAGCAATATAAAAATAATGGCTCTGACACTACTGTTGGAATTCGAGGTTTGGGGCATGCATATGTATTTCAAAAAATTTTTTTCTAAATACCGTAGTGAAATATAAGATTAAAATATTTTTAATCTAAATTATGCATGCATAAAAATATAAAATCATAAAGATTTAGTTCATGTGCTGAAATTGATATATGTTGAAATTTAGATTGTAATCAAATCACATACTTATTTCGCAATCTCTTTCTTCAAATCTGGATCTGGAAGAGAAGAGATTTTTTTTTAGTCACACAAGTATCCAACCTTTATAAGTATCCACTCGATATCAGCCTGGAATAATCTTCTTCAAATTAATTTTTTTTTTCTAAGAAAATTCAGCCTGCTGAATCTGAACGAAGTTTGGATCACGATCAATACTTGATCTCTTTCTTTGATCTTCTTCTTCTCTTCTTCTCTTGCCTTTCTCCCCTTGAATTATGCTGCTACCAGTAGGTGGAAACCAGCAAGGAGGGTCACCCAACCAGCCTTGGAGTGGAGGAGAAGAGAGGACGCCCAAAGAGCTATGGCATGAGGACGCTAAGAGAGAAAAAGAAGAGAGAGGAAGAGAGGGCATGGTGGGACCTTTGAGGCATGGAGGGCTATTGGTTTGGATTCTTTAGGGATCTTGAGGGAGGTCTCTTTAAATAGGCATGAGGATTGAATCCTATTCAATCTCATAATACAAGTTCTACTTGCATTAGGTTTTCTAATAATTTAAATTATTTAACTTACATTAGGAATCTTATTAGACGCCAACTCTTGGAGCCCTTGCATCTAATTAAACACATCTTTTTTTGCACCCAAGGGATGCCCCATATCAGATTAAAAGGCCTTCTAATTATAAAACATGCCCAACATGATCAATCAAGGTGGCACCCCATAATAACTATCAAGAAAAATTAAATAGGGACTTGCACCCTAATTCAATTGATCCAAAATCTTAGACACCCAACAATTAGAGTCAAATAAATCTTATTCATGTAGGTTATTAGTAGATAATTAAGTTTTAATTATCTTATCAAATAAAAAATTCAAACAAAAAAAGAAATTGGATCCAACTATGTGCTAGCATGGTTACCTTGAACCTAATCAGATTTTTTTAATCTCAATTGATATTTCATAAGCTCAATTGCTAATTTCAGACCTAATTCCTTTATTGTATGACTCCATAGGTTCAATTCTATCTGGTAGTGAGATATATAATGATCTTTATCAAAGTATCATTGAAACTCTTTTCAATGGGTCGGAATAATTTCACTATAACTCATCAAGGATTGTTGATCCAGAACAACCTTAGTGAGCTCTCACAATCCACCAGTGACACCTAACAGTATGTAGTGGCAACCCATTAGAACTGAAATGAATCTTTAAGTGTAATTAATGCATGATTCAATCTCTCTATCGTGAGTCCCGACTTGATGGCAGGTCATAGATAAGTCGTCAAACCTCAGCATCTGTCATATGATAGATTCGATTAGCTCAAGTTTAGTTATGATTTCTATGAAATTTTTTTTTATTAATCACACTACTATGGCCATAGCCTCTTGAATTTAGCCTTTCAAATCTCATAGGACTACTCCTCTCTATCAAGGTTGATAGATTCCATCTTGATGTGCACCCTATTTCTACAGTGGATCAACTATCACTAACATCTACTACAAGGGCTTATTGAGACCCATGTTTATGTGTCAGTCAAACTCTAGCACCTCACTATGAGCAGTAGTATAATTTTAGGTCAAAGGACCATTTACACAACTACAGCATCGAGACGATCACTGACGATTGAATAGAAATCCAAGTGATCTCTTATATGGTCATGCTCAGTACTAGTTGTTCTCTAACAACTATCTGCACTCATCGTCCAGTATCTCTACACTATAGACTAGAGATCTATCTATCCCAAAAGAAGCGATCTGTGCGTCAGTCTATCCGAATTGATCACCATCCTCATGATAATTTTATGACTGGAAGTATTTAGGAATTAAATATATATCTCTAATTCTCTACATCTTGAAAATATGTATCGAAAGTTAATTTCATAGACGATTCAAGGATACATCACACTTGAATGAAAAACAAACTTATCCTTTTATTGATCATATCAATGTATTAAGTACAAAATTGTATCTTAAAGTTATTACAATGTATCAGCCATATTGGCTTCTAGGACATATATTTAACAGTTTGTACTAGTGAATATAATGTTCTGAAAACTATAAATCAATTTGTTTTAAAATGTGTATTGGATTGCGAGATGATTAGTTTACTAAGTATGCATCATCTAGCCATATACTATATATTATTAACTTTATATTTTAGAACTATGTGTTGATTTATTTGGAGGTATGTATTGACTTGATGATTAATTTATTTAGTATGTATCATATGACCGTATAGTATATATCGATAAAAAGTCTGTACTGAAAATAAAAAAGAAAGAAAATATTATATTTATTTTATTATGAAACTGATGACTCTGTTAGTAGAAAAAAAATTTAACTTTTAGTTTTAATTTTTAAAATTAATATTAAGAGAAATATGGTAAATTATGAAGTTCGATCTATAATTTTTTCTCTGATGCTTGCTCCATATGATTTTTGTTCTAATGGAAGGACTTTTTGGTTAATTATATAAAAGTTAGGCCCCCTTTCCAGCTCTATATGCCAGAAATGCTAATTATTTGACTTGTCCCACCTTGGGACGTAAATGGGGTGGGTTTCTACTCTCCTGCCCCCACCCTGCATCCCCACTACCTCCCCAATCACCCGTAATGGGGTGATTTTATTCTACAGCACCCACTCCATCACAAAATCCATAAGCCCATCACCCGCCCCACACCCCCCCACCCCACTCCGTCCCATCCCATCAAGAGAGGCCAAAACAAATTAACCCTAATAATAAGTCAAAATTATGTCTTATATATATTGGGATATTTTAGTATTTTTCACATATGCAGCATGGAGTAGGGTAGGTTTGGCATAAACCCGCACTCGCCCCATGCCCACAGTGGGTTAAGCGGGTTGGATTTGTGGGTTGGTGGACCGCTTGCCATCCCTAGTCCCATCGATAGCCATTGTTGAGTCAAGAGAAGGAGAGGAATGTCTTGCCAAGGTGTTTGAGAAATACATATTAAGTACCAATTATTTGTGCAAATTGCATCAACAACATGGCTGTGATTAATACAGGTATATTATAATTTAATTAAAATTCAGTGCTCTAAATTCATATGTGTAATCTAGAAAAATTTACAAGTATTGTTGGGATATACCGATTGACCCCTATACGCTGACTTGTCTTCGGAACGGTCCGACCGACGCCCGACTCTACCCACCGAACGAACAGACGACTCCGACAATGACTACCGATAATATCCGACCGAAGGTATGCCGGTCAAACAGGCCAATACTGTTTCCAACCAGTCGAGCGGTCGAACCCATATCACCGACTCACTGTCGGGGGTGGCAGCCGACATCCGACTTCCACAAGGCATCAGATCAGTCGATAGTGCTTCCGAGTCATCACCCGATGTCTCGGCAACCAATACCGACTTATAGTCGGCCAGTCCGTCCGAACGCTGTACAACCGCCAGGGGCTATTGTCCTACCAAGGACATGCTGTATGACCATCATGGGGCGTTGTCTTGTCAAGGACATGGGTTAATCCTAGTGACCTGACAACCCATCATGATTTGATAGCCCTCCGACGATTTGACAACTCTCCAGTTGTCTGCACCACTAATGGCGGGACCATACCGCATTCTACTATAAAACGGGGTAAGGCAACAGTTTCGGTAAGCTCTCTCAAGCTCTCTCTCTCGATTGCAGAGCTCTTGGTTTTTTCCACTGTTGCCTAGTCTCCTCTCTGACTTGAGCGTCGGAGGATCCCCATCAGAGGCATCTCCGGTTAGTGAGGACTTTCCTTGCAGGTGTGCGTCCCCGGCGATCAGACGACGAGGAGATTGGCCGCAATAGATTTGGCACGCCAGGTAGGAGGATCGAGTCGGCCGCGATGGCGATAAGACAGCGAGCTTCATAGAGCTTGAAAAATTTTTCAGGATGACAAAAATCAGAGCTCAGCGATCGAGAGCTACCGGATCGACGAGGTGCTCTTTCCATCGGAAAGAGGTCCCTCCTTCACCCTCCATGACGGAACCCAGTTCTCCACATCCCATGGTGACCACGGAGGCACAGATTATGACGATCATGCGGCAAATGACTGTTCTGATGGACGCGATCAAAAACCTCCAACAACAACCAATCCAGTTGCCACAACCACCGGTGGAACAACCGACGGTGCACCCGATGTCGTCTGGGAGCAGCCACCGACGCCCGCGTCAGCTTCTGTCTCCTCCTCAAGAGCAGCCATCTTAGCACTCCCATCGAGAAGGGGGGAGGCGGCCATGGTGCGACACCCACCGGTCTCGACGTCCCTCTCCTTCCCAGCTGGAGCGAGCGAGAAAGGAGAAGCGACCGCGGACACCGTCCGCCTCCCTCTCAAATTCATCGGGAGGGTCGATCCCTGGGGCTTTTCAACATCGACGGCTGGATGACTACGAACGTAAGTTCGAAGAAATCGACCGTCGGCTTGTCCAGCTCCAGGTGGATGGTCAGAAGTCTTCAAATGATGTCGACTTTCGGACCACCCAATCTCTCTTCTGATTTATCCTCGACGAACTGATCCCTAGTCAGTTCAAGATGCCTCATGTGGAGCCTTATGATGGCTCCACCGACCTAGTTGACCATCTGGAGAGCTACAAGGCTCTTATGACAATTCAAGGGGCAACCGATGCCCTTCTCTGCATCGGCTTCCCCGCCACACTTTGCAAAGCTGCCAGGATCTGGTACTCTGACCTCCGCTCAGGAGGTATCCACTCCTTCAGGCAGCTCGAGTATTTTTTCGTGGCCCATTTCAGCACCAGCAGAAAACTGCCACGAACCTCGGACAGTCTTTTCTCCCTTCAGTAGGGAGAAAATGAGATGCTCCAACACTTTGTGGCCCGATTTAATGTGGTCACACTTGAGGTTCGGGACCTCAACGAAGATATTGCTATCTCGATCATGAAGAGGGGGCTAAGAGAGTCCCGATTCCCATATTTTTTGGACAAGACCCTCCCCCGGACATATGTTGAATTGCTGGAACGTGCGTACAAATACATGCATGTAGATGAAGGAGCTTCCGACCGGCGTCTGATCGAGAGCAAGGGCTAGAAGGAGAAGCAGAAGAAAAGTCAGGCTCCTGCTGAACCCAGCAGGCCCCCGACTGATAAACAGATCTCACCCCGACGATGGAGTCTGAGATCGCCCCGACGATAGAGTCTGAGACCGACACATCGCAGGTATGACTCCTGCACCCCTCTCTCCGTTCCTCATGCACAGATCTTGATGGAGATCGAAGGAGCAGAATATCTGCGACGGCCTCCGCCTCTAAAGGCAAAGAGCCTCGATCGGAGAAAATACTGTCGATTCCATTAGGGCCACGATCACAACACCGAGCAATGCATCCAACTCAAGAATGAAATAGAGGCCCTCATACGATGAGGGTATCTCGAAAAGTAACGAAAGGGCCCATCGACTCGACCGCTCCTTGACCGATGACCCCAACCGATTGAAGAGGCAGCAAACAATCAGTCTACTGCCGGGGTCATCAACATGATCTCCAAATGACTGGACCAAGGGACGACTGCTGAAGGGGAGTCGATGAAGAAGCCACGCCGGGATGATGTAATCATTTTTACAGATAAAGATGCTCGGGGAATCTAAACTCTCCATGATGATGCTGTTGTTATCTTGGCAACAATAGTAAATTATGATGTAAAAAGGATTCTTGTTGATAATGGAAGCTCGACTAATATTTTATTTTACTCAATCTTCTCCCGAATGCGACTGTCGACCGACCGACTTAGGAGAGTCTCTATGCCCCTAGTAGGTTTCACCGGGGATGCCGTCGCAGTGGAAGGAGAAATTGTTCTTCCTGTAATAGCTGGGGCCGAACCACGATAAAGCACCATCTACTTGACCTTTACGATTGTCTGAGTACCTTCAGCCTACAATGCCATACTTGGAAGACCCGGACTAAATGCTCTCAGAGTGATAGTCTCGACATATCACTTGCTGGTCTGGTTCTCGACTAAAAATAGAGCTGGAGAAATGCGTGGGGATCAACAGCTTGCTCAGCGATGCTTCCAAATCTCAACTCAAAATAATAAATCAAAGGATTCTCTATCGGTTGACAAGTTGGACCAACGGGAAGAGGAGGAACGGGGTGAACCGGCTGAACAGCTGATTTCCATCCCGATGGTAGAGAATCCTGAACAGGTGATCTGGATCGGATCGCAATTGCCCGACCCGGAGCGACAGCAGCTGATAGACCTATTGAAAGCCAACGCCGACATATTTGTTTGGTCGGCAGCGGATATGTCTGGCATCCCTTTGGAAACAATAACTCACCGACTCAACATCGCCCCTAGCATGAGGCCGATGAGACAGAAGAAACGGTCTTTCACCTCCAAAAGACAGAAGGCCATTGACGAGAAAGTAGACAAACTACTCGAGGCGGGTTTCATCAGAGAAACGACATATCCCGACTGGCTCGCCAATGTCGTCATGGTGAATAAAGCCAACGGGAAGTAGAGGATCTGTATCGACTACACCGACTTGAATCGAGCCTGTCTGAAGGATAGCTTCCCACTACTGAAGATCGACCAACTGGTGGATGCGACGTCCGGTCATCGACTGCTCAGCTTCATGGACGCCTTTGCTGGATATAACCAAATCCGGACGGTGCCCGAGGATGAAAAGCATACGGCCTTCGTGACCGCTAAGGGCTTTTATTGTTACAGAGTGATGCCCTTCGGTCTGAAGAATGTCGGAGCCACCTACCAGCGACTCGTCAATAAGATCTTCAAAGCTCAAATCGGGTGCAACATGGAGGTGTATGTGGATGACATACTGGTGAAGAGCGCACAGGCTTCAGATCATATCCAAGACTTGGAAGAAACCTTTCGCACTCTTCGACGATATCGGATGAAGCTAAATTTGATCAAGTACGCCTTCGGGGTGACTTCGAGGAAGTTCCTCGGGTTCTTCATTTTTCAACGTAGAATCGAGGCCAATTCTGAGAAGATAAAGGCGATTATCGACATGCGGCACCCGAACACCAAAAAAAAATATAGCAGCTCAATGGAAGGATCATCGCACTCAGTCAATTCATTTCTCGGTCAGCTGAGAGATGCCTCCCATTCTTCAAAACCCTGAGGCAGACAAAGGACTTCTCTTGGCTGAGTGAGTGCCGGCAAGCCTTCGAAGATTTAAAGAAATATTTGACTTCTCCACCCCTGCTTGTAAAGTCAGAGGTCAGAGAAATATTGTACCTTTACTTGGCTACCACCCCAGAGGTAGTTAGTTCGGTACTCATCTAGGAGAACGAGAGTTGAATTCACCAACCCATATATTACACCAGCAAAGTGCTCCACGAAGTCGAAACTCGATACTCAAGAGCAGAGAAAATAATATTTGCTTTGGTCACATCAGCGCAATGACTCCGTCCGTATTTTCAAACACACGCCATCGTGGTCCTCACCGACCAGCCCCTGAAGACGATCCTGCATCACCCTGACACATCAGGACGACTGGCAAAATGGGCGGTGAAGCTGAGCGAGTTCGACATCCAGTACCGAACATAACCCGCTTTGAAAGCCCAAGTCCTGGCTGACTTCATTGCGGAATGCCCGACAACCGACCAAATGTCGGAAGATGGGAGCTCCAAAGAAGCTGTGACCTCTGAATATAACACCAGGTCAACCTGGGTATTACACATAGACGGAGGTTCCAATGCTCAAGGGAGCGGGGCCGGGCTCCTGCTAACCAACTCGGAAGAAGTAGTCATCGAGTATGCCCTCCGATTCAACTTCAAAGCCTCTAATAATCAAGTCGAGTATGAAACACTTCTCGCTGGCTTGAGAGTAGTGAAGGAGCTCGGGATCGACAGCCTCAGAGTCTTCTCCGACTCCCAGCTGATTGTAGGGCAAGTCAGAGGCAAATTCGAAGCGCAGGATCCGACCATGGCAAAATATTTTTAGAAGGTGAGAGATCTCGTGGCGTACCTCAAGTATTTTGAGATCTCCAACATTCTCAGGATGGAGAATGCTCGAGCTGATGTACTTTCCAGGCTTGCGACATCCGCCTACGATGCTTTGGGCCGGACAGTCGTAGACAGTCTCGAGCAATCGAGCATCGACAAGGCTGAGGAGGTGCTACAATTGACGGTCGAGCCAAGCTGGATGGATTCAATCATTCAGTATCTGACCGACGGAACCAGCCCCGAAGACCCCGCACAAGCCAAGCGACTCCGGTGGACAGCTTTCCAATATGTAATGATGGACGGTCGACTCTACAAAAGGTCGTTCTCCCTTCCCTTGCTAAAGTGCCTGAGACCGACGGATGCGGACTACGCACTCAGAGAGATGCATGAAGGAATCTGCGGAAATCACCTGGGGGGCAAATCTCTGGCCTACAAAGTCCTACGACAAAGATATTACTGGCCCACCATGAAGAAAGATGCAGCTGATTTGGTTCGGAGGTGTGAGCCATATCAAAAGTATGCCAACATACAACACCGGCCCGCCAACCAACTGACTTTCATTGTCGCCCTGTGGGGAATCGACATACTCGGCCCTTTCCCCCCGACGTCTGGCCAAAGAAAGTTCATAGTCGTCGTAATCGACTACTTCACCAAGTGGGTGGAGGCCGAACCCCTGGCGCAAATCACCGAATGTAAGATGAAAGACTTTATCCAGAAGTCCATCATCTCCAGATTCGGACTACCACACACTATCATCACCGACAATGGACAACAGTTCGACAACCAAGACTTCAGAGAGTTCTGTGCAAGATTTTATATCACGTACAAGCTGACCTCGGTCGGGCATCCACAGTCCAACGGAGAAGTCGAAGTAACCAACCGGACCATTCTGCATGGATTGAAGACTCGACTGAACGAAGCCAGAGGCCTCTGGATTGAGGAATTGCACTCGATCCTGTGGGCGTACCGAACGATACTCCGTATTTCGATCGGAGAATCTTCTTTCAACTTGGCCTATGGGATGGAGGCAATGATGCCACTCGAGATCGGGCTACCATCGACTAGAGTTGAGCAGTACTGTGAACCAGGCAACTCCGAGTGTAGGAAAGCGGACTTGAACCTTCTACCTGAACTCCGACGCGAGGCTCAACTCCTCATGGCTTCCTACCGACAAAGAGTGGTCCGATACTACAAAGCTAAAGTCAAGCCAAAGTTTTTCAGACCTGGAGACCTGGTTTTAAGGAAGGCAAAAGTCTCGAAGCCTCTGGATCAAGAAAAATTATCTCCAAACTGGGAAGGACCCTACAAGATAGCGGATGCCTGCAGGCCGGGCACCTACCGACTTGAGACCCTGGAAGGGACGGCCATTCTCCGGACTTGAAATGCTGACAACCTGAAATTGTACCATCAGTGAATTCTATATGCCCTTGTTCGGAATACAACTCAATTTCAAAATCCCAGAGTCAACAAAGTTCGGTTCTCCACCGTGGGTCGGCCCTCATCAGAAGTATGAGCCCCGATGCCCTGACTTGGGCCCAACATTTTGTTGGGAGCCTAACGTTTTGTTGGGAGCTTACGGCCCGATCGCCGATGATACATCGGACTCTTACGAGAACCGTTCTGCCTACACTATCAGAAGGTCAGCACTGGCGATGAAATCTCTCTAAGTTAAAGCCACGCCCCTTCCACGGTCGACTCTCGGTCAGCGTGGCTGACGAACTTGCCGACTCAGCTTCGACTAAGAAGGACAAATATCGAGATGACCGATGTCGTACTTATGACATACCGACTTGGTCACGATCGATCGAAGGATATTCAGCTTACCATCGTTTATCATACATCGCGACGTATACGTCCGATCAAGGATCGGACAACAGATATTCGACTTGCCATCGTTATCCTAATCGAATACGTCGGACACCACTCGACTATCAGATTCTACAGCACGATCGTGTCAACAAGCTACGTCGCATTTGCGACATACCGACTTGGTTACGATCGGTTGAAAGATATTTGGCTTGCCACCGTTTATCATACATCGCGACGTATACGTCCGACCAAGGGTCAGGCAATGGATATTCGACTTGCCATCGTTATCCTAACCGAATACGTCGGATACTACTCGACTATCAGATTCTACAGAATGATCGTGTCAACAAGCTACGTTCGGAGATTGGTTGACATCCAGCTCGACGTGCACGCCCGACCAAGGTCTGGGCGACTGTAGTCGATCTGCAATCGACACCCGAGCTAACTGCGTCGAACGACTCTCGACCATCGGATCCTACGCAACCTGTATGATAGTCAGGATGTCGGTCTACGATCAGGGCTTGCTCTACCCTTAGCAGGGCACACGCTACTGACTACCTTGATCAACTACGCTGGATCCTACCGAACGTTCTAACGAGGTATGTCGGATTTACGACCTATACCCTCGGGGATGTCACGGTGAGACATACATTTTGAACCACATGCAGTGAAAAATTTGAAAAGTCTTTAATTTCATTTAGTTGAAGTTAAACTTACAAAATTAGGCCGAAATCCGATTACAAGTATCAAAGGCGGAACGAAAATAAAACAAAAAATGACGGAGCAGATACACCGACTACTCGTCAGAGTCCACTTCCTGGATCGGGAAAAGTCCGGAAGCGACCAGTGCACCCACTCGGGTTGGAGTGAAATCGGAGGTTGGAGCCGCCTCACCTCTGATGGCTCATTCCGCCGGCCCAGGGACAGCCTCCTCCGCAGTCGTCTGATCCTCCGACATCGGGTCAGCCTCATCCTTTGCGGCTTGTTCCTCCAACCCCAGAGGGACGACGCTGCTCAGGTCGAGTTCCAGGTATAGCCCCTGAATTATACCTCAGACATCCTCGTACCCCACTCGGTAGGAGGCGAAGTCGCTCTCGAGAAGCTCCTCCCGATACTCGTCCGAGCCGCGAAAGTCCTCCACTGTCCGGCTCAACACCTCTTTGGCCGACTCTGCCTCCGCCTTCGCTATGTCGGCGTCGGCTTGAGTGGAGGACAAGTTCTCCTCAGCCTTGGCCAGATTCTCCAGACTGACTCGAAGTTGTTCGCGTTCGGCCTCGAGCTCATTGATGCAACCATCCCGCTCACACCGCAGCCGATGAACGGAACGGGTCTTGTGCTGGACCTGCTCGTGGGCCGACTGAAGTTTGGCCTCTGAGGCAGCCAAGCCGTCAGAGTCGGAAAATCTCCTCCTCGAGTCTGGCCTCACGATCGACCGACAGCTTCAGCTGTTCCACCAGCGTCGCCTTCTCGACTTCGATGATTTTTGCCCTGTCCTTCCAGGCCGTCCGGATGTCGTCGAACCTCTGGTACCCAACCTCCAACTCAGACATATTATAGATCAGCTGCAAGTAGAAGGTCGGTCGTCAGAAAAATAAAATGATGAAAGTAATAATGGAGAGGAAAGAAAAAGAAGAACTCACTTCGATCATGGTTGGGTAGAATGAAGAGAGCATCTCGGTCACTGATCGACTCTTCAAGAGCTCCCGATCGGCTGGGAGAATGGTTGCTTGACACAACCTCCTGACCAAATTGTGGTTGGTCAGGGCCGATGCTCCCTCGGGAACCCGAGCATTGGACGACGCGATGCGGTCTATCGACCTTGAGTCATCCGCCGGTGCCATCGGAGCCTTCCTCCGAGCAGTCGCCCAGGCCCTGAGGTTGGAGAAAGTTGGAAAGCTTGAACTCGACTGAGCTCCTCCCGAGGGCGTGACGGGAGCCACCGCAGGTCGTTCGGGCTCTCATGCTTCGACCCGAACCTCTTCCACAGGCGATGCCGTCGGTACTCCTTCGGCCACACCCTCCGTTGCCCCTTCCTTGGACGGCGCCTTGGGTGGCACCGCTGGCGCTGATAGGGCGATGACTAGTTCGGAGCCCGACGCTCGTCCGGTGTCAGGCTACGCAGCCACCATCGCCATGGCAGTCGGGGATGATGTATGGGGCCTCTTGGGTGGCCGCGAAGGTCCGACCCCGGGCACCGATCTCTTCCTCACTGCATGCTGCCGAATGTCGGCATCTGTTAGTTTTACTCTCGGCGGCATGCCTGAAATTTCAACGAAAAATTAGCACGAGTCCGAAGATAGATGAAAAAGTCAAAAGACGACCGACAGACCGAACTATACCTAAGTGGAGAACCAAACTTAGGCCGGCGTCATAAAGAGCTTGCTCGGTGATGAGCTCTCTCTGCTTCGGCACTGACATATCCTTCAGTCGGAGAAAGTCCTCTCGATCTTCTGCCTCCACTAGGCTGTTTTCGTTCGGCTGAGTTCGGAAGTCACCCCAGCGAGAAGGAAACCCCCAGGGTAGCGGAGAAGAAGCGAAAAAAAATTGGTTCTTCCACCCGTGGATCGACGATGGAAGATCGGTAATGAATGAAAGGCCCTTTCAGAGATCGAAGAACCATCACCCTCGGGCTTTTGGGTAGGGTCGGAGGATGAAGAACGTCCGGAAGAGAGAGATGCGGAGAAAGGTCGGCAAGAGCCGACACGACAAGGCAAAGTTGATTATTGGTCAGACTGAGTTCGGCGCCAGTTGCACCGGGCAAAGCCCGTAATAATCCAGGACATTCCGGACGAACTCCGAAATCGAAAAGCGAAGACCAAGCCGAAGGTCCTCAACGTAAAAGGCCACCTGACCCGGAGGCGGGTTGTTAATCCGACCCTCCGCCCCAGGGGCGAAAAGTCGAAATTGCTCCGGGATACCATATTATTCCCTAAGCCGTTCGATGCTCGACCCCGAAAGTGAAAAAGCCTCCACCTCCGGGGTCGACCGGGAATCATCGGTCGGGTTCTCCGACTGACTTCCTCGAAGAGAGGTTCTAGCCATAACGCTAGCTCCAAGAAAAGAGACCAAAAAGAAAAATACAAAGGGAGCGGAGGTGCAAAGGGACAAGAATGAAAAGCTTCGAGAAGAGTTTTCAAAGGAGGAGGACAGGAACAGCTACCTGGGACTGGGGGATAACTCGACAGGGCCTTAGCATCGGAAACAGAGCAGTAAGAAGTGAAACTTTGGATACAAGTGGCCGTATATATATAAGGCCCTTCGACGGTCGAAGTTGAAAGCACGTCGAATGAGGGTTTCCCAGATGCTGACATGTGGCAGCGCCTGGGTCCTTCCATGATCCGACGGTTCGACGCACCTGTCCCAGATCGAGCCACGTCGCCTCCATTCGCGTGAATGGTTCCGGCCCAATAGCCCCCCAACGCGTGGTGGAAAAATCGCATCTCGGAATTAATTAACCGACGACGGTTTTAATTAACCGACGGCGGTTTGCGTTCCCAATGAGATGTCTGAGGCCGGTGGTGGTTCGCATTCCCAATGAGACGTCTGACGCCGGTGGTGGTTTGCATTCCCAATGAGACGTCTGACGTCGGATCATCCATTGGTACGGTCGGTCGAGTCGGGGCATGACTGATGGAAAACCACTCCTTTCGCCCGAGGCCGTCGCCCTCGTGGTAATGCGGGCCAACACGACATCAGACTCAGGAGTGGGGGGGCAACTGTTAGGATATACCGACTGACCCCTATCCGCCGACTTGTCCTCGAAACGGTCCGACCGATGCCTGACTCTACCCATCGAACGGACAGACGACTCCGATAATGACTGCCGACAATATTCGGCCGAAGGTATGCCGGCCAAACAGGCCAATACTGTTTCCAACCGGCCGAGCAGCCGAACCCATATCATCGACTCACTGTCGGGGGTGGCAGCCGACATCCGACTTCCACAAGACACCAGATCAGCCGATAGTGCTTCTGAGTCATCACCCGACGTCCCGACAACCAATACCGACTTATAGTCGGCCAGCCCGTCCGAACGCTGTACAACCGCTAGGGGCTGTTGTCCTGTCAAGGACATGCTGTACGACCGCCATGGGGCGTTGTCCTGCCAAGGACATGGGTTAATCCTAGTGACCTGACAACATATGACAATTTGATAGCCCTCCGGCGATTTGACAACTCCCCAATTGTCTGCACCATTAATGGCGGGACCATACCGCATTCTACTATAAAACGGGGTAAGGCAACAGTTTTGGTAAGCTCTCTCAAGCTTTCTCAAGCTCTCTCTCTCGATCACAGAGCTCCTGATTTTTTTCACTGTTGCCTAGTCTCCTCTCTGACTTGAGCGTCGGAGGGTCCCCGCCGGAGGCACTCCGATTAGTGAGGATTTTTCTTGCAGGTGCGTGTCCCCGGCGATCAGGCGACGAGGGGATTAGCCGCAACAGGTATTACTCTGAGCGGGCATGCCGAGATCACTCTGCATTATTGTTCACCTTTCTAAAATTAGGTCTTGATGAAGACTTCTAGATTTTTTGATGATTAGATGAAGACCTGTAGTTATTGCAAGCAACCTCTATCAAACTCTGCCTCTCTTCGACAGCCACACATCAATTCCCAACCCTACTTGAATCCAGATTCCAACCAGATGACATACTTCCCTTCTCTGTTATCGCCAATCAAAGTTCTAGTGGTTCTTCTCTCATCTCTAACGGCTCCCCTCCATGCTTCATATGCTGGCCTTTAATCAGACTTCAAAATAACAGGGACTTCGAGCTAGTAGATAAGATGCAGAAGGCGTGGTTATACGAAGAATATGGCCCCAAAGAGGTCCTCAAGATGGGAGACTTCCCCCTTCCAGTTCTCCAACATGACCAACTCCTCGTCCAAGTCCGAGCTGCTGCTCTGAATCCGATTGACTTCAAATGGCGTCAACAAGTCATCTTTCCATCTGGCTTACCTGTAAGTAAACATCTCAATTTGGTCTTCAAATGCTCTGAACCAATCATCACAATCTTTTTCTTTTTCTTAGATAGTTCCTGGTTGTGACATGGCTGGAATAGTGGCAGACATAGCCCCTGGTGTCTCAAAATTCAAAGTTGGTGACGAGGTCTATGGCAACATACAGGATTTCAATGCCCCTGAGAAGTGGAAGCAACTAGGCACGCTTGCCGAGTATGTTGCAGTAGAAGAGAACTTAGTTGCTCTAAAACCAGACAATCTTTCCTTTGAGGAGGCCGGAAGCCTTCCCCTGGCTCTACAAACTGCCTTAGAAGGGTTTGAGACAGCAAATTTCGAAGCAGGTCAGAGCATGTTCATCGTCGGCGGAGCTGGCGGCGTTGGGACGCTTGTAGTTCAGCTAGCCAAGCATTACTTCGGTGCTTCTAGAGTGGTAGCAACTTGTAGCAGCAGCAAGGTCGAGTTTGTGAAGAGCTTAGGAGCTGACGTGGTCATAGACTACACCACTACAAAATATGAGGAGATTGCCGAGAAATTTGATTTTGTTTACGACACCATTGGTAAAACAGCAAATCATTTCATGTCTATATTCATTTTGCTCTCTGGTTATTTAATTGAATCCTTGTGTTTATTACCAGGAGACAGCAAGAATTCCTCTGTGGTGGCCAAAGAAGAGGCACCGGTGGTGGATATAACGTGGCCCCCAACAAATCCGAAGGCCAAATTCTCGAGCTTGACGGTGAGGGGGGGCATATTGGAGAGGCTTAAACCACACTTGGAGAGTGGGAAGATAAAGGCTGTGATCGATCCAACAGGGCCATACCATTTTAATGACGTGATGGAAGCTTTCCGACATCTTGAAACAGGGAGGGCCAGAGGCAAAGTTGTGGTCTCTTCCTTCCCTTCAAGCACTTCAGTGTGCGACCCTTCGCCTAATTTCGGAGCTCCAGTTGGGCGCGATGCTGATCCTTGATGGAATTATTGTTGCAACAGTGCATTTCATTTGTTGTGCCAAAAGGACCAGTCCACCGTGAGAGACCGGCAATCTATCTGGTTAGATTTTCTCTCTTATTTTTAAGGGCTTGAATTTGTTAACTATGGAAGCTAAAGCCTACATATAGGGATCCAAAAGGTACAGCTTCATGCTACAATTTCATGATAAAGACTGTGAAACAACAAAGAGATCAAAAGCTACGGTTTCATGCTAAAATGCCACATGAAACAAGAACTGGTTGCAATAGAATTATCTGACTCAGGCTCTACCAATGGTCCTTGGGCTCGGCCCTTGCCAGGGGATACTTGGTCCAATCTCAATTCCTTCCTCTTATACTCTATCTAACGCACATGGTCTAAGCTCAACCCCGTTAGTACAAGTCAGCCTAAAATCAGGTTGGCATCCACTTATTTAATCTTGGTTGGATGACGACCAAATTGTTCTGATTATCTACGCTTATCATAAGAATAGAAATATAATAACTTAAAATGACACTAATCAGACTCAAGTTTATATTTTTCGATGTTCCACGGATGAGACTAGAATCTCTTTCCACGAAGAATATGTAGCAACCTATTTTTTCCTGGAGAGTTTGATGCCAAGCAGCGCAGCTGATGATTGTTCTATAACTTTCTTGAGTGACTGTTAATAAACTTTTCTTTCTTACTATGATTGCATACAGATTTTCTTTTATAAATATTATTCTTGCATTAAACTTGCCAAAGATAGATGGTATCTATATTTTCAGAGATTATCAAGAAAACTTTTGGGGGGAAAAAAATCTCAAAAAGGACTAACGAATACTGTTTATTTTGGTGCAATTTAAAAGATTAAGTCACTGTTGTTTTATTAAGAAAATCTATGGGTTTGGTAGATGATGATTTCAACTTGGATGGTTTAATAGCATACACTTTTTCAAGCTATACTCCCTTCAATTGCACTGCTTGATGTCTGGAAGAAGATGTTGACTATAAAATAAGGGGAAAGTGTCTCACTTCCTCCTCATTGCCTTGGAAAAAAAAAACTATGAACTTAGAAAAGTTCTTTTCTTCTTTAGGTCAACATAAAAATGCATAAGGCTCTATTGATATGGATTTGATTATTGGAGTCATCGAGTCATATATTCAGTGCTGGTTTGCCTTTATGGCCACTTGTATCCGGACCATATGGATAATATAAATGCAATAATTTTCATGAACAAACTCAAAATAATATAAGCTTAATACTTGTCCTGGGCACTGCATTATTTAAATTTTGGTAACCAATATTATGTAGTTTACAGTCAAATAATTTTATATTTTTTTTTCTTCTGCAAGGAACTTATTAGTAGCATGATACATATTTTCTTGATTCTACATCATGTTCAAAATTAAAATGATGCTCATCTAGGACACAGTCCAAATTATATCAGATGAATTGTAGATCTTTTTATTAATTAAGAGATTATTTGACCAAATTGAACTGCACATGATAATAATATGATAAGTTGTCACAGGGATTGTTTAACTATCGAAATCAGAAAGATCTATTTGGAGATGGCATCTTTGCAGTAGATGGTGATAAGTGGCGTCACCAGCGAAAGCTTGCAAGCTATGAATTCTCAACAAAAGTTTTAAGAGACTTTAGCGGTGCCGTTTTCAAAAGTAATGCAGCAAAGCTTGCTCATATAATTTCTAAAAGTGTGATCGCTAATAAAAAATTGAATATTCAAGTAAGTTTCAACTCCATTGTATTTCATGAATCTTTTCGAACTTTGCTACTTTCTATAGAACCAATTAGTCAAAGAAAGTAGAGACCTGACCTCTAAAAGTGCTCATAATTTCTTTTTTCGATGAAACGGCGGGAGGTTTACCTTCCCCTAAAAAGGCGCTTATGATTTCAATGTAGCTACAGCACTTGTTCATGAAGTCAACAATGGACTCCATATTTAAAGTTGGGTTTGAAATGGATCTTGACTGCTTGCATGATTCTTATGAGGGAAGCATATTTTCAAATGCATTTGATGATTCAAGTGAGTTGATTATGCTACGTTATGTTAACGTCTTTTGGAAAATCATGAAGCTTTTGAACATAGGTTCTGAGGCGATACTCAAGGAAAGAATCAAAGTGGTTAATGATTTCGTATACAAGTTGATTGATAAGCGAGTTGAACAATTTTCAAATGGAAGAAATCATATAGTAAGTGGATACTGGACTATTATTGTTTTAATACGAACTCATAGAAGTTAACGTCGATCTTTTTCCATTATAGGTGAAGAAAGAAGATATCCTATCGAGGCTTTTGGAGGAGAGCAAGAAGGATCCGCAAAATATGAATTATCAGTATTTAAGAGACATAAAACTGAATTTTCTGATCGCTAGTAAAGATACCACAGCTTATCATGGTTCTTCTATATGCTTTGCAAAAATCCCTCAATTCAAGAAAAGGTCTCTCAAGAAGTCAAGCAAGTAACTGAAGCTAATGAAGATGCAAACTTCGATGAGTTTGCCAAAAGTATTACTGATGAATCTCTTACCAAGATGCACTACCTTCATGCTGCATTCTCAGAAACATTAAGACTATATCCTGCCGTTCCCTCAGTAAGTCAAAAGTATAAATTTAGTCTATCCGTAGAAAGCTTAGTTGTACACTGATTTGGTCATCCTCAAAAAAGGCAGTTTTTCATTCCTTTGAATTATCCCTTTTGTTGCAGGATAGCAAGGTTTGTTTTTCAGATGACATTCTTCCTAATGGCTTTAATGTGAGGAAAGGGGACATCGTGTTTTATCAACCTTATGCAATGGGTAGAATGGAATACTTATGGGGTAAGGATGCCAAGTTTTTTCGACCAGAAAGGTGGCTTGATGATAATGGAATGTTCCAACCTGAAAGTCCTTATAAGTTCACAGCCTTCCAGGTAAGAAAACAAGAGGGTAATGCAAAACTTTCATTCTTCTTTGAATCGTTCGGGTAACAATTTTTCTCCACCACTCCATTTTGGTCATTTGATTTGCAATTAGACTACTTTACATTTTGATAATTTTCATTAGTCTAGTTTTTTACTTTATAGATGGTCCATGGAATAAATATGCCGAGATAGTCCGTGAATGAAGATTTTGATTTATTAGTTGTATTTGAATTAATTAATTGAGTTGCAGATGGCATGTCGAAGATCTTGATTGTCATAAATAACTTATGAAATTCCGGTTTTGATGCAGGCTGGTCCAAGAATTTGTCTGGGAAAGAAGTTTGCTTATAGACAGAGGAAGATATTTGCAGCTGTCCTCCTCCGCTTCTTCACATTCAAGCTTAGTGATGAGAAAAAGGTTGCCCATTATAGAACTGCCATAACCCTTCACATTGATCAGGGTCTCCATCTTCATGCTTCTTTAAGATAAACATGCATAGAGTAATATGATTCAGTGTACCAGTAATTTTATTATGTAGAAGGAAAGGTGACCTGAATATGATTAAGTGTAAAATGTGTTTGCCGAGATCCTTGCATAGTTTGTTCACGTACTTTCCGCTAAAAGAAGAGTTTGTTCATGTAGTTGGTATATCAGAATGTTAATGCATAGGAAATAGTTGCCCATTTGCCATGAAACGTAAACCTGCATTAATTTGCGATCTCATAACAGCCTTAGGAGGAAAATTATTAGTCCATAACATTGCATCATTGGTTAGCTACCCATTTTAGCAAGATAATATGCTTTCTAGGTCCTCATGGAACATAATGGGTCATGGTATGGCAGTATTCAATGCATGTGTTATACCTCGAACCCATTATCTAGGTCGGCCACAGGACACTCCCTAGGGAAAGATCCAAGAGAAATATGCAAGGCCTACAACTTTGTCACAACCCCAATATAATTGTATAATATAAATCTTATTTCATAATGAAATATTTTTCATATTAACAAATAACAAAACTTTGTATAATTTATAAAACTCAATCATTTAACTAGTATTGGTGATGGTCTGGCTATTCAATCTTTTCAATCGTGATCTCAACCATGATCAAGTAATTCTAAAAAAGAAAGAAGAGTATAGAAAAATGGGTGTGAGCTTACACAACCTAGTAAGAATCTCTACACACTCATACAATATAATAACATCATTCAAAAATAGCAAATAAATAGTATGAAATCTTACATCAAGCATCTAGTATAACTCAACAGTTATATATGCATATAATATATAAAGAGTATTATTACAAATCCATCTCACAAATTACCAATGATTTCATATGATTTATCACCAACGTCCCATTATCAAAATCTGGATCCATATGCAATTATCTTTTAGTTTTGGACTAATAATGGTCACGTTCCAATCCATGATCGGCAAATTCTAGTACTATGTTCTTGTTTGTGGTAAAATTATTCGTGACGCTATATTCCTGTCCATAACGGGCTATCCACAATACGATATTCTTGCCCATCACAAACTATTCATATTGCACGTTCCTGCCTGCGATGAGGTTATCCAGAGTTTAACATTGCTATTCATATATTACGGGTACCGTCTGCCTCTCCCAGTTTTCAGCAATTTTCCTAGAGGTGCCTCTCCTTTCTAGAGAAGAGTTCTCAAACTAGGGAAATTATTTCAATCATTCATCACCTCAAAAGTCGGCAATGGTGGGCTTACTTCTTTTTGGTACGACACTCGGACACAAGATAAAGCTCTCAACATACTTTTTCCTGATCTTCACGCTTTAGCTTCTGACAAATCAATCAGCCTTGCTGAATTTTTATCTTCCAACGATTGGAAACTTCATTTCGAGTTCCCCCTTAGCCATGCTGCTTTTGAGAACTTCAATTCTCTGGTACAATGCCTTTCAAATACCAGATTATCAGATTTTGAGGATGTTAGATCATGGAAATGGAACACACCAGCAATTTTTACTGTCGAAAACTACTATCTTTTTCTCGTCAACGGGGGAATTCGGACCATACTCAGCAAGATCCTTTGGAAGTTGACCATTCCTGAGAAGGTTAAAATATTCGGATGGTTATCTTATCACAACAGATTACTTACTTCTGATAACCTGAATAAAAAGGGTATTTCGGCAGACAACCAATGCAAGCTAAGCTACAGGTGCGATGAAACTACTGATCACATCCTGCTGACCTACTCATAGTTTACTTCTATCTGGACAATCCTTACCAAAGATCTGGGGTTACCTTCACTCCCAGGTAACATCACAAAGGTTTGGTTCGATTGGTTTCAGGCTAAATCTTGCAAGGAACAGAGCAGACCTTTAGCTTCCCTTCTACTTACATCACAATGAATGACCTGGAAAGAACGAAACGGTAGGATATTTCGTTTTGAAGCTCATTCCGCCTTAGAGACCGCAAGGAAAATTTCCTACATGTTCGAGGATTTGCTGACATTGGAAATTAAGGAAGGTAGAAACAAAAAACATAAGCAGTGTCATGCGTTTAAATGCTTGATCTCCATAACCTCTAACCCGACGACGACGAGGACAATTGTCAATAACTCAGAAAGAGAATATATTGATAGTGAAGTTTGTTGAATACTGTTCCTTTAGTTCACTCATTGTTGCTCTTAATTGCACTATAGGCCTCTGTAACCCCTCCTATCTTTTTGTCGACTACTGTAAGTCGAACCTTATATATTCCCCATTCTGCATATACTTGTGTATGCATCGTCACTATACATATTTATATTATTATAAATATATTACGGGGAAATATCCTTTTCCTCCTGGTTCCCCAAAAAAAAATATTTCTATCCAAGCACCTATTTGTTAGCCATTAATTTATTAAATCATATTGATACCAAGTAAATATAATATGATATCATATTCCTTACAAGATTGCAAGAAGCTGATATTATATTCCAGGACATTTAAAAAAAATCAATATTTGATACATGCATATAATATCGAGAACATAGTTAATTATACTAGTAATCAACAATAATCAGCCATGCAAAATCAAAATCGCATAATGTATAAATAAATATATGTGTCTAAGGACTCTTACCCCTATTGGTAACATACTCAGGCATAGCAAACACCATTAATCTGCTCCTTTGTCTATGAACTCGAAAACAAAATATTTTGCTCAACACCGTTTAGCCTAAATAATTGATTACCTACAGACTCAAGCCTCATTATCAAGATAATTATAAATATTCAGGATTAATAGTGGAAGAATTACATAAGAATAGGGGAAATGACTGCACAACACTAGTTTGAGACTATTGATCATACAACACTGGTCTGAGACACCTCCCAAGGTCCACCCGAACCTACAAATTAAAGCATCTAGACCCTTTATTAGTCTATAAGGTATCGAGAGAGAGAGAGAGAAGGAAAAGATAGAGAGAGAAAGAATAAAAAAGACAGAGAAAACCAAGAGGATGGAAAAGGATTGATCAAGTGGCCTGATGATCTTAAGTTGGTATGATCCAAGCAACTTCATCGAACCAAAGTTCATGTTAGTAGGGTACAAGTGGCACAATAAAGATTGACGATGATCAAATTTTTGTGATGCTTAATAAAGGCTACATGCTGCCTGACTAATAAGGTCGATCAAAACCCCTGTATTAGAGTCAACTGAGATCCAAAACAAATAGATTAGGGACCCACTTCTGGATTCATAGATATTAGGTAGAGAGAAGAAAAAACTTGAAGATAGAGAAAAGAAACATGAGGGAAAGAGAAACCAGAAACACATTCCTCCCCTTTCTTTTTATTTTTTATACTTTTTAAGGGGCATCAACCTCCTCAAATAGGGGACGAATTGATCGGTGGGTAGTGGTGGATGGAGAGCAACAACATGATGTGATGGTGGATGGCGCAGAGTGGCCGGTGGCATTTGAAAAGATCCGAAAATAGGGGTTGAAAGCAAGGCTTATTCCTGATGGTTTGGAACATTCCAAAGGATGGTTATACGATCTACCATGGCTGGCATCAGCCTGGGACATCACAGGCGCAAGGCTCGGCATAGCTGTGGTTGGCAGCTAGAATCAACTAGACTCACTAATCTCTAGATGAACTACTCAAAACAAGGAAGACCAAAAATCAAACAGAGAACCCTATTGAGATGAAATCAGGCAACCACCCATCTGAAAACATTGATCTTAGAACTAAGAAATACATGGATAATGATTTTAAAGGATTTAAGACTCGATATCTGAATTTCAGTGACAATCAGGCCACAAATGGCGAAGAAGGACACTTGACATGATGCTTGATAGAGGAGGTGGAAGTCGAAGAAAAGCCAGAGGATTGGTTAAATAGAGGCAGACAGCATCATAACCCCTCACTTTGTCGACCTACCACAAGGATTCGAGGTGGAAGATGACTCCCAAACAGAGTTAGTCTCTTCCCATACACATGCACAGCATGTGCTAAATTTTCTTTTCTTTCTTTCTTTTTTTTCTTTTTCAGGCATTTGAGTTGTTTGGGTTGAGCCAAGCATTCTATGCCAGCCAAGAGGACCAGGCCTAGGCTGCATATTACAGCATGAATATCCGATAGGGGTAAAACCTGAAACATCACTAGAAGCATATTATAGCTTATTCTTGTCTATAATGGACTCTTATCCGGTCGTAGAAGCATAATCAAGAGACAAAGAATGAGATTATAGACATTAAGATGCAGATGGAGCTTCAAAAAGCACAAATAGAGCTTCAAAATGCACATATGGAGCGTCAACAAAAAATTTTGAGAGCTCTATGTGCATCACAGAATATCTTTTTATTAGATTTATAACGTAAGTTACTTAAGTTATTTTTTTAATGTATCTCTAAATTATTTTTGTAAGCATAATGGAGTAATGTATGTTTTTTGTTAGTACAATATATAGGCACTTAATTGATTCTGTTTTTCTTTTTGGCAGGGATCCCATGACTCGAGGACTTGTAAAGACGTGGTTTTGAAGACATGCATGGCAGAAGGGCCTTATGCACTTTGGGTTGTTGACTTATGACTTATGAACTCATTTGTTTTTCTATAGATAATTGGATAATAAGTTTGTTTGTTTTTGGTTAGAGACAAATTGGTAGCTTAGATGAAGACTTGTTTATTTTTTGGTAGAGACATGGTCTTTTGGTGCTTTTGGTTGGAGATGCCATCTCTTTGGATGAAGACAATTAAATATTTAGATTATAAACTTTGTATATAGATTCATCTTGATTATGAATGTATATGAGTTTATGCTTTAGTTATTGAATGCTTCGTTAACTGAAAATGGATAATTTACTTGGTATTTGAATATATATCATAAAGTGTAATATTTTATATAGGTTATAATTAAATTGTCAATGAAGCAAAATGTGACCATCGCAAAACATCCTTATTTCGCAACATTAGCAAAATCATTCCACAACATTTGGAAAACGTCATGAAAAATTTCTTGTTCTATGACATTGATGAAACGTTGCGCAATTATTAACATTCTGCAATATTTGGGAAACGTCGCGATATATCCTCATTTCGTGACAGTTGAGAAACGTCGCGAAAGATCTTTATTCCACGACATTAGTGAAACGTCGATCAATCAACCTATGTTTCGCGATGTTTGATCATATGTCGCACTTTTGATGTCCTTTCCATGATATTTTAAAATGAATGTCATGAAGGGCCATTAGCGATGCGGCTAGTGCGACGTTCTTAACGACGTTATGTCAAACGTTGTGAAATAATTTCAATGATATTTTGAATAACTTTTGGCTGGTGACGTTTCTTAACGTCGCGAAAAATCCGTTTCCTCGTGGTGGATGTTGAGTATGTCTTGCAAGGAGGGAATAAAATCCACTTTAAAATAACAAACACTGTCCGATCAATTCAATAGGCAATGAAATCCATTAACACTTTATTTCCCTTTCTAAAAAAAAAAAAACTCATTTTATTTGGTCAATTCTACTGAAAACCCATCTTAAAAGCTTGAAGATAAACATATAATAGGAAGGTATGGCAAATAATGTTGCTTTGAGGCTTGGGTTTCCAGCCGGCCTGACTGGCCTAGTAGCTACAGTGGACCCAAAAAAAAGAGAGATTTCAAAACCTCATGCAACTAGCATATGAGGCAAAAAAGAGGTCTCAATAGAGTTCGATTCCTTCCTTGATCCTGCCAGATGAAGGATTCCCAGGGCATGCCAGAATCTATTAAAGCCCAATGATTCATCTAGAAAAGGATGTCCTTTGTCCTCCTCAGACTCTACAACAAAATCTCCAAGAAATTCTCTCGATTTCTCACTCTCTTCTTCATGTTTTCTTTGGGATGTTCTCTAGAAAGATTGTTGGAAATCCTCTTGTACTATCATTGGACTCATGTGAGAGACCTAAGCCTTTGTTTCTCTCTCTCTTACAAGCTTGAGGCTATCACCGCCATTTTCTTTAGAGCTGGCAAGCGTCGAAAACCCATAAGTAGGGATCCCTTGTCTCGTGTTCTCTTTTCTTTGTGTTTTCTTTCCTAACCTATTGTACTCTAATACCACTTGTTAGAGGAGGAAGAAAGAAGAAAAAGAAAGAAAAATACTATAAATGAATTAAGATAATGTGGATTGGCCTCAAGCTTACCTTAATAGGGCGTGCAAACTTCATTATGAGATAAAAAAATCAAATAAAATTTTTTAAATTTTTTTAAGAAGCTTCTCTATATGATCAAGAGTCACCAACTATCCAATATAACAAACGGCTCATCAATCGGATCTATATAAGCTCCAAAATCATTAAAACTGTATTTTCCTAGGATTCCGAGCTCAAATTAAATCCTAGAATCCTTTTGGACTGTCCAATCATGACTGGCTCAAGCCAAAACTGTTCGATTGTGCATATCAATTCTGATCATATTTGATCAAAGTCGGATTTCACCTCAGCTGTCTGATCCCAACCGGCAGCATCCTGGACCGTCAGATCGTACAAAGAAAAGCAGCCATCAGATCACATCATCCAACCTCCCATCTGATCGATCCATGCTGTAGGCTGGGCCTGGCCCATGCCATCAACGGCTTGCACCGGCCCGTGGGGCCCTCCAATAGCTTGTGGGTCGTACCAGTTCTTCTCAGATTTTTTTCGCGCATATCTTCACCGTCTGAACTCCCTTTGGATTGTTCTTGATCTCGTTAGATTCTATTTTTCATTCTGAATCTTATTTGAGACTTATTGTAAATCGAATCTTAAGATATTTTTCTTAACACTCCAACCATCACCAATTATGGTTACTGTTGGGGTTATCACCCTACCATCATCAGTTACTATTGAGTGTTGCCAATCTTAAGCCTTTCCACTACCATGCTTGAGAGGGAAAGAGGAAAGAAGGGGATGGTCCCCTATTTGAAGAAAAAAAAAAACAAGAGAGGGAGGAAGACATATTTGTTCTTTTCTCTCTCTCAATCTCTCTTTCTCTCACTTCTTGCATTTAGGGTTCCATAAAAAAATCAAAGGTAGTCTCTAGGTTGGTCCTAGAACCAGAACTCGCTCTCTGACTTTTATCAATTTGTGCTACGCAGCCTTCAATCCCATCATTGATAACTCTATTTTGCCTTCTTGCTTAGGTTTGACTCATTTCATGATCAATCAATCATCCAGATCTAAACCACTTAGATTATTAGTCGTTGTTACCTATCCTTGGTTTATCTTGCAATTTGTTCTAATTATTTTAAGTTCTTAGATATTGATTCGGTGCTATAGGTGTCCTCTCAATTGGATAGAGAGGATATAGCAAGGATATTTACGCTCTAATCTCTAAATCAAGATAAATTTCTAACTATTTATTTTTTAATTAGTCGTACATTAGGTAAGGTTGAGAAAATTGGGATTAATAGTAAATCGGATAGAATTTTGAAAATAGGAATCTACTAATGATTTATTATTTATTTTGCTGATGGTTGTTCGAAAACAAGTTGTCTTTATATGGATTGATCAGATATACTAGGTGTGGACTAGTAAACAATGATGACTAAATTATTTTCATAGAGCTAAAAGTTTTTGAACATTAGTTATTTATTTATATAAAAATTATTTTGTGCATTAGTGATTTTGATTTATATGATTTTTAATAGTTATATGCTATATACTTATTTGTTAAGTATGTATATGATTCTGTATGAAGTTATATATGACATATCACTAATCTTAGTTTGGATGGATTTTGATAATCTTATGTATCAAATTTTGCAAAAGAGTGTAATCTTATATTATAAAACTTAACAAACATGTAATAAAGTTGTGCAACCGAATGTGGGGTCATGGTGCTCTAGGCTAACCACTTTGTTGGTGTCCTACCATGGACTTAAAATATGGATGTGATAGTTCAGAGTCGAGCACTTATACTCCTATCGACTAACCACTTTAGCATGTCCTGCCATGGACTTGAAATATAGCTATAATAGTTTAAGATCGAGCACTTATTGATCCTTTGAATTAACCACTTTATTAATGTCTCATTATAGACTTAAAACGTGGTTGTGGTAGTTTAAAGTTGAGCCATTGTGATTTTTTAGACTAGCTACTTTCCTAGTACCCCACTATGGGTTTGAAATATGATTGTGGTGTACAATTTACAAAACTTGGTAGTTGATGATGCTCTATCTAAATAATCCTTTTAATTATGATATCAATCGTAGCCAAGTACATATATTTTGTAACACTAAAAAAATAAATGAAGAAGAGGATGTGAGTTTTATAGTCTAATAAGAATTTTCACACACCAACATCCATATAATAATAATAAGTGAAAAATTATTAATTGTTGATACTCATATAAATCTCATAACATATGATACCATTATCATAAAATATGCAAATACACATCTTTTGACATAAAAAGTCATATCATATAATTATCTTGAGATAACATATATCGGATCTAATAATATTTAGGTGCTCGGCTCTGGACTACCATAATTATATTTTCAGTCAGTGATAGGGCAACAAAGTGGCTAGTCCTATGGACTACCATAACTATGTTTCAAGCTTATTTCAGAGCACTAATAAAGTGCATCCTCTTCACAGATTAATCTTGACGTTATGATGAATGTTAAGGTCTTGCATATTCTTTAGGGCATCATCCTAGGGAGTGTGTGGCTGTCACATGGCTAATCCAAATGCTAGGTTCGGGGCATAATAGTTACATTAATTAAGATAATACTATTCCAAAAATGAAGCTTCCCTTTTTATGTCACCAGTCTTAAGTTGATTTCTTCATGGCCAAGCACATATTTAGAGAAGCTAATTTCGTGGTGGATTGGCAGGTAGGTACGTGGAAGGTGCTACTTTGATTTCTTGGAGGGCTCTAACATGCACCCTGATCTTGAATTGCTGCTCCAATCAGATGCTACAGGCGATAGCTATTCGCGTCCCCCTTAGCCACCTCTATTTCCAAGTCCTTAAACAGGATCTACAAGCACACGAGCCTTTCCAAGGATCTCAACTATCCAGTCATATGGACTATGTTTGGCATGCAGCTTTTGGGATAGTTTTAGCTTGTTTAAGCTACAGCATAGTAATATTAGTATTTAGTGAGGGTAGTTTATGGTCTATAAGCTAGCTTTTGTTGGCAGCTCCTTCATTTAAGAGTTCAAAATCAAAAGCTAGCGGTGCACTTTTTAGTTCCAAATTTATCTCTTATTTTTTAGTTCAAAAACAACAACTAGTTGTCTTTTTGTGTCATTTTGTATATATTAACTTAATGATACAGCTAATTTTTATCAAGCACTTAGGCTAACACAGCTCAGGCCACAGCTCACAGCTCAAGCCACAGCTATAGCTCAATACAGCTACAGCTATAGCTGCATGCTAAACACAGCTATCAGCCGTGTCAAAAAAGCTAAGACTATGCTAACATTGCATGGTATTGTTACGAGTGTTAGCCCTCCAATGCCGACATACCACGTCGGGGATACTCCCTTCTGGGGCATGGATGTGGTGGTAGGGCCAAATAACTTTCACTTCTCTCTAGAGACAGGAGCTGTCTTGCAAAGCTACCTTCAGAATAAGATCCCCCCAACCAACGCCTAATTTCAGAGCCGTGATATAGACTGATGGTATTCATTTAGTTCAGGAGTCCAATTGTAATAACATGGCTGATGCTGCAATAAACCATTTCTCAAGTACCGGTTAGAAAGGTTAACCGAGGATAGCCATGGTGTGAAAGGCAAGAGAATCATCCATTGGGTATAAGAGACTGGTCCGTTTGACAAATTTTTATTGCTTATCAATGGAAATCCGATGAGTTTTTGAATCATATTCTGTTGATTTTATTTTATTTTGAGTAAGTAGCACTTAATCAAAAGCTTATATTTTTTTTGAAAATGATCAAAAGCTTATATTTATTTAGCAGATTTTGTCTCCTCATTTGTTTTTGGAAACGTCGCCAAACAGCAACATATAAAAAGGAAAGACATCAATAGCTAAACTTGTCGAGCATGATAAGCCATGAGACCTAACCATTTGAACAAAATCTAGCTTGACTCCCATATACTAGCACCATATTTCGCCAACTCCCGCATTTCTCGCTATTACTACGGCCACAATGACCGAGTCTGATTTGTCCTCAGTTTCATAAACCACAACCGAACGACCAATAAGATTAGGAACTTTAATCATCTGTTCAGATTCTATGAAGTGGGCTTCACCTGTCTCATGCTTGCATCCATGAGCTTCTTATTCTCCTTGATATTCCATAGATGGATTAGACTAGATTCTCTTTCCACCGAGGATATGATGGCAACCCAATATTCGCTAGCCTCTACTCAGCCAAAGAAATTGACTTAAACTTCAAAACAATGGTTATAATATCAATTTCCTTAAAATCCTTGATGACATGTCATCTCTGGCATCACTTGAATCAATCGTCATCAAAGTTGATATAAATATTTTAAAGGGCATTGTGCTGTTTTGGCAAAATCTATGATCTACAGCCATCATTTCCAAATAGATCTTTACACATAAAACTAAACGAACATAATATTTCACAACAACAAGTAGGAAGAGGAAATTTATCTAGGAGATATACGTCCATCATCGTCATTATTCATCGAAGTCATCACTGGAGAATGGAGATTAAGGTTTTTCTTAGTTTGTTGGAGGCATTCTACTTGGCTGGCTTGCGTTATCTTCGGTAGCGTTAATGTCTTATGATGATGGAAGGTGGGACAAAGGGCGGTCCCTATAAAGTCTCCCTGTCCTTTTCTATCGAAAACTCAGACCGGTTCTTGATGAGTTTGATGATAGTCTTTCTCAAATTCTATTACTGGATCGGGTTGGATCTTATTTATATATGCATTTGTACCAGACCTGGCTCCAGATTCATATGTTTAATGAGACCAGGGATGGTGCTTGGAGAAGGAATAGTTTAGAACTTAATTTCTCCAATTTCCTTTGACTCGATCAGGATTAAAAAAAAAAAAAAAAAAGGTAGGACCTGGTTTCTTTAAAGGATGTTTTACACGTACACCTTTTCAAATATTCAAATTTATATAAATATCTTTTCAAAATTGAAATCTGCATGTATACCCTCACAAAATATCTTTTTTTTTGCATATGTACCAATATCATCTAACACCATTAAAAATTAATAATTTAAAATTAAAATGACTAAAATATCCTTATAGATAGATATATAAAAAAAAAATTATAAAAATATATATGCAAATAGCAATTTTATGAGAGTATTCATGTAAATTTGAATATTTGAAAGGGTATACACACAAAAAATCCATTAACATAAATACGTCTCTCTTGGTTTGTTAATTCTTTACTTATTTTAATAGAAAAAATTAACATATACAACTAAAATAATAAATTTACTTAATTTATTAATTTACATAGATGAAATGATCTTTTATTACATAATAGATCAAAATTATTTTATCTAAAAAATAAACAGATCATAACCATCTATGTTCCTCTAATGTATAATAATATGCTTCTAAAAAAAGTATCCAAATCTGATATTAGATGAATAACTTATACATTTGCATAAAATGTAAATAGTTGTAGATTTGAGTATTATTTAACAATAAAAATTTATAATCTTATTATATTTTATTTTAAAAATTTTAATCAAAAATATCTTTATGAAATATATAAGGTATATCATATTGTTATAAGATAGACATAATTGTTCCATCTTACATAAAAATAAAATATAATATAATATTTTAATATATAAAATATTATATAATATTATCATCGTGTTGATATATTATGTAATATGTTACTATATTGTAGAGTAAGAGGGCCTGAATCCATCTAGATGAAATAAATAAAAATTAAATTAAAATTTTTTATGTGTATATCCTTCTAAACATTCAAATTTACATGAATACCCTCATGAAATTGTAATTTATATGTATGCCCTTATAATTTTTTTTTCACATCTACCCATAAGGATATTTTAGTCATTTAATTTTAAACCATTAATTTTTTAATGGTGTTAAATGATATAGGTACATATATAAAAAAATAAAAAAAAGAAGGATATACATGCAAAACAAGTATTTTATAAGAGTATACATAAAAATATCAATTTTGAAACGATATTCACATAAATTTGAATATTTAGGAGGGTATATATGCAAAAAATCCTTCTTTAAAATAATTCTTGGAGTTTGGTTTGATGGAAAATTCTTTGTACCCCACCCACAGTGGTGTAAAAAATCTGACATGGAGTGCATCACCTTGTCTGAGTGAACTATGTAGCCACCGCTTTTCAATGTACATTTAAAGAAATCCATGGCAGAATTAGATGAAAAAATTAGAGCACCTCGGGAAAGATTCTTATTATTTTATTTTGCTTTATCCATGTTGCGATGGTAAGAAGAATAATACAACAAAAAGAAAAAAGAAGATAGAGAAGAACAAGAGCACACAAGATTTATATGATTTGGTCTATTGACCTACATTCACTAGTAAAGATGATGCAAAAGCTTCAGTTAAAAAAAAAAGAAAAAAATAGATATTATTGAGTACAAAATTATCTCACAAACTCTAGTTGTTAATACGCTAGATCTCTAGGATACTAAGGGATATTTGGTTGGAGGGAGTTGGGGCCTGGAATGGGAATGGGAATGGGTGATAGGATGGAATGGAAATGACCCAATCCCCTTAAAACCCAATCCCAACTTCCTCTAAGGATTCAAATTATCTCCATTCTGATTTCGATTTCAATTTTGATTCCGATCATGAACCAAATACTTCAAGGGATATAACCATTCTGATTCACATTTCAATCTATTTTGATTATGATTCTAATTTTGATCGCAAACCAAACACTCCCTTAATTATAACTATCCCATTGAGATTACAAGGGATATATATGATAGAGTAAGTTGATTTAGACTCAATCTGAAATTCCTATAATAAATAGTTTAGGCTATTGTCCTAATTCGATATGCACTTTAATTGCTATTCAAAATATATCTTCTAGAAGTCGAGCGAACTATTCCTACTAGAAACAAAATGTAAAATAAACTTGACAAATCTTGACCTTGGCTTGAAGTTCACCAAATCAAATATATTGAGATCTTTCTCATAATCTCTTTCTCACCTGTCCCTAAGGGCATCAACCTCTACAAACACCAAGCTTAAACTTACTAACTAGAAGTGGCGTCAATATATTAGTCGGATTCTCTGCATCCTGATATTGAGGCAGGTTCCTTAACCTCAACAATCTCAGATACTCCAAGAGTGTAAGCAACCATATCTTTATATCATGAAGATGCTCTAATCTGCTTCTCTCCCCATCATTAGCAATATTGTACTACTATTGCTATAATGGTGTATCATCCTATATAGAATTTGGCATCTCTATCTCATTAGGTTGAATTGGAGAATTTTGTGACACTCTCCCTTGAGTTTCAACATCAAACCCCACATGTTTACTGATACCATGACCTACACCCGTACTGTCAATAGATTCTTTCTTTTGGCTTAACATAGCAGACTCATCAAAAGTGGCATTGCTACTAATAATAATTTTGGATGATCTAGAATAATTGATAGATCACAATCTATATCCCTTCATTCTATCAACATGATCTAGGAATATGCATCTTTTTGCCTTCAATTCAAATTTATCATCATTCAAACGAATATATGTAGGGCAATTAAATGTTCTCAAACCAGAATAATTAATAGAATAATTGGGCCATACCTCATCTGGAATCCTTCACTTATTGCATTTGATGGAGCTTGATTTATTAGGTACTATATTGTATTAACTGCTTTAGTCTAGAAAGTTTTGTCGAGTCCAACATTTAAGAGCATACAACAAGCTCTTTCTATAAGTATCCTATTCATTTGTTTTGCAACTGCATTCTACTGAGGTGTTCCTCATACAGTATAGTGTCTCACTATATCTTCATTTTTGCAGAACTTGTCAGATTCACCGAAACAATATTCCAAGCCATTATTGATTCTTGATATTTTAATTTTCTTTTTGATTTGCTTCTCAACCAAAATTTTTTATTATTTGAATTTAACAAATACTTCATTCTTATATTTCAAAAAATACATCCACATTTTTTTAGAATAATCATCAATAAAAATTAAAAAATAATGATGTCCACTCTTCGATGCAATTGGAGAAGGATCCCAATGATCTGAATGGATGTAATACAGCATACCCTTGGTACTGTGAATATCGGTAATAAATTTTATCTTGTATTATTTGTTGAATATACAATTTTTGTAGAAGTCTAGTTTAATCTTCACACCATCAAGCGGGCCTCTCTTAGATAAAATTATCATCCTTCTCTTGGTCATATGCCCTAAATGCATATATCATATCTAAGTAGCATCCATATTTAACAATCTTGATGAAGAAGAAATGCTACAATTTTTGTTATTGTTTTATCCAATAAATGATGCAATCTAACCAACTTTTCTTTCATCACTAGAAGAGCTCCCTTAGATACTTTCAGCAAACTATTCTAATCATTATTCTTATATCCTTGAGAATCCATAGTGCCTAAGAAAATTAAGTTTTTTTTTCAATTCTAAAATATGCTAAGCTTCTAAGATCCTCTAATACCATTATATATCTCAATTTGAATTTCTCCAATACTAACAACCGTAATGGATTTATTGTCTTCCTACAAAACTTTTTCTTTCCTAATTTGATAAGTAGAAAACTAATCTCAATTATGAGTAATGTGAAAGGAACAACTAGAATCAATCTCAGAGCTACTGATTTGACTAACAAAATCTCACTACCACCATCTTTGAAATTTTCTTGTGCTATATTAGTATTAGCTTTAGAGAAGTTCTATCTTTTCACCTTTTCTTTTTTTCTCTGGACCAAGTTTTCTTATGTGCCCTTCCTTATGACAATAAAATTAATGCATACTTTTATATTTTGATTTTGATTTAGACTTATCCTTAATACTAGAATGTCTTTTCCTGCTCGTACCTTTAGTAGTTAAGTCTTCTCCTTATATCTTGTAGATATCTTTGTCTTCAACTCTTTAAATTGCAAGACATCTTTTACATCACTGATTAAAAATGATTCTCTACTACATAGTATGGTATCAACGAAGTTTTTATAAGAGGGTGGTAATGAGCATAATAAAATAAGAGCTTGATCTTCATCATCAATTGAAATATTAATATTTTCTAAATTCAAAATAGCTTTATTAAATTCATCTATATGATCTTTCATGGAAATAGCTTCTTTCATGCTCAAGTGGTAAAGCCGATGCTTCCAATGTAATTTATTTGTGAGTAATTTGATCATATATCTACTCTCCAATGTTAACCATATCCCAGCCACTATCTTTTCTTTAACAACTCCAGTAAGCACCTCATTTGCCAAACATGCAATAGAATTATACAATGTACCTTTGACAATAGCTCCTTATCTTTATCAGATATGCTATTCGGTAAGTTTTTCTTAACTTTCCATGCCTTCCGCAGCCCTTGTTGCACTAAAGGGATCGCATTTTAATCTACTAAATGCCCAAATTATTCACACTATTGAACTTCTCAACTTCAAATTTTGCGGTCACTATTGTGAAACTCCAATAAAAAAGACTAAAGTTCTGGTAACACTTGTTGCAACAAGTTGGAAAAATAACTAAACAAAATAGAAAAAAAGAGAGAGAGGAACAAGTGCACACAAAATTTATATTGTTCTATCTATTGACCTATGTCAATGGACAAAGACAATAAAGAAGCTTCATTATAAAAAAAGAAGATTATAAAGTACAAAATTACCTTACAAATTTTAGCCCACTAATTACAACTATCTCTTTGGGATTAAAAGGGATCGATATATAATAGAGTAAGCTGATTCAGACTCAAATGGATATATCTATAATAATTCAAGATGGATTTAAAATTTGGATAAACTAATAAAAACTCTTCATTTGAGTTTCAAAATAAAAGCAGCTTCTCAGTTGAGTTTCAATTAAAAGTAGCTACCCATTTCAAACATAAATTAAAAGCAGCTCTCCAAATGGCATAAAATGACTGAATTGCCCCTGCAGTTATAAAGTAATACTAAAATAATACTGTGATATTATAAAACAGTACTGTCAATTGTAATGTAATACTATTTTATTGTAAAGAAATACTGTCTTATTCTAATGTAAGAATATTATAAAATAGTACTGTCTTATTATAAGACAGTATACCTTATTATAATTTAAAGGTATTATAAAATATACTGTCTTAGTATAAAACAGTATCACTTTATTATAAAATAATACTGTCTTATTATAAAATAGTATTACCTTATTGTAATATAAGGATATTATAAAATAATACTGTCTTATTATAAAATAGTACTGTCTTATTAGAAAACAGTACTACCTTATTGTAAAGAAATACTGCCTTATTATATAAGGATATAAGGATAATTTCTGTCACAAATCAGGAGTTGCTTTTAATTTATATTTGGAATGAGAAACTACTTTTAATTGAAATTCAACTGGAAAGCTGTTTTTAATTGGAAACTAGAATTAAAATTTATCTCTAGTCCTTCATTAAAATTTTCTTCAAGATCTTTTTGAAATTGAGTGAGTTTTATCCACTACAAATAAAATTCAAAATATACTCAACAATCCAGATAACTTTGTTTGTTCCGGCTGTCATTTCAGTATCTTGATAGTTTCGCTAAGTTAAGGTGGAGATAAGGTTTTTTTTTTTATTTTTTTTACAAGAAAAACGAAAAAAATACTGCATCCAAAAGAGATAAAGATGAAGCGTTGGAAGAGCCGTACACTAGACGGGCGCAGACAACAGCAAAAAAAAGACCCACGTATCAGGAATACCGACAATTAAACAATCCCACAAAACGCTCCATCCCATCTGTCGTTCTATTGCGTAATCGATGACGTGTAATGAATATGGATCACGCCATAAAAGGAGAGAAGTGTCTCACAGTTTGCTAGTTCTATCACAACATTTGGTACTTGGGTGCCAAAAAGTTGTCCTTCCCTTTTAACATGCATCCCCCTCCGTTGCCAGCAACCATCCAATCCGTCGTCTCTTCACTACCCTTTAGAAGAGCCATGGATTTTTCTTCCGATCTTGTATCTCTCTCCGCCACAACTGCCCTCGGGCTGCTCGTACTGTATTGTGTCTGGAGAATCTTCCATAGAGGCAGCAACCATAAGAAGAGATACCCTCCGGTCGCTGGCACCGTCTTCCATCAGTTCCTTAACTTCCGCCGGCTCCATGACTACCACACCGAGCTTTCTCGCAAGCACAAGACCTTCAGGCTCCTTGCCCCTTTCCGCCAGCAGATCTACACCTCGGATCCAACGGTCATTGAGTACATCCTCAAGACCAACTTCCCAAACTATGGCAAGGTACGCATCTCTAGTAATATATTTATTTTTGGAAGAATTGAGTGGCCACAGACAGACCAGCTTAATTAAGGTAATGGAAGCTGGATAATGGTGTAAAAAAAATGAAGATCCTAGTGTTTCAAGCCCCAGAGATTTATGTGTCTATCTTTACAGCACCTTTTTTTATAGTAATATGAATGATTGCACCCCTCCTCCATCTAAAAGGAGTTCCTTGGTTTGATCTTGTTTAAGTATTTGACCTAGATGCTGCTCTCTCTTGTGAATCATATAGGTAGTTTTTTTTTCTTTTTCTTTTTCTTTTTTTTTTTTTTGATGGAGAATCATATATACAGGTAGTCATATCTATATCATTAGATTTTCCCATGAAAGTGCAAATTCTATACAATTAACCTCAGTTGCAAAAAATATGAAAAGCACTTGTAAATAGAAGGTTTTCATTGACTTCATAGCTCATGGTCTCACCCGATCTCCCCAGTAACTCAGAGGGATCTTTAATTGGAGAAAAAAAGATTTTTTACATGTATATCCTTTTAAATATTCAAATTTATATAAATATTTTTTTAAAATTAATATTTGTATATGTATTCTCATAAAATACTTATTTCAATGTATATCTTTTTTTTTATTTTTTTTGCATATGTACCCATATTATCTAACATCGTTAAAAAATTAATGGTTTAAAATTTAAATGACTAAAATACCTTTATGCATATATGTGCAAAAAAAAATTATAAGGATAAATAAATATATATATAAAAATTTTATGTGGATATTCATGCAAATTTGAATATTTAGAAGAATATATATACAAAAAGTTCTAATTTAACTTTTATCTATTTCATCTAGATGGATTGGATCCTCTTACTCTATAATGTAGTAATATATTATATAATATAATAACATGATAATGATATTATAAAATATTTTATATATTAAATATATATTATATTTTATTTTTAGGCAAGATGGGATAACTGTGTCTATTTTATAACAATATGATATATCTTATATATTTTATAAAGATATTTTTAATAAAAATTTTTAAAATAAAATATAATAAATTAAAATTCTCATTGTTACATAATGTCCAAATCCACAACTAGGTCTATTCTATGCAAATATACAAGTTATCCATCTAATATCAGGTGAAGAAATTTTTTTCAAAAGCATATTATTGTATATTAAGGAAACATAAATGGTTACGATCTTTCTATTTTTTAGATATAATAATTTTGATCTATTATTTGATAAAAAGATCTTTTTATCTATATAAGTTAATAAATTAAGTATATTTCTTATTTTAGTTGTGCATGTTAAGTTTTCTTCATTAGAATAGGAAAAAAATTAACAAACCAAGAGAGGTGTATTCCATGCAAAAAATTTTAATTAGAATTTTTATATATATACCTTTCTAAACATTCAAATTTGCATACATGTCCTTATAAAATTATTATTTACATTTACAATCTTATAAATTTTTTTATTCATCTACCCCTAAGGGTATTTTAGTTATTTTAATTTTAAACAGTTGATTTTTAATGGTATTAGATGATGTGGGAACATATGCAAAAAAAAAAATTTATGAGGGTATATATGCATATATCAATTTTAAAAAGATATTCATATAAATTAAAATATTTAGAAGGGTATACATGTAAAAAATCTTGGAGAAATAGGAAACCATGCCATTCTTAGTTTAAAAATCTGAACAATATTTAAAAAAACTGTATTTCTTCAAAAAAAAAATCAAAAACCATCCATTTTTATAAAGGCATTTTGATTTGTTCTCCAAATTGGGCTAGGGTTAGGATCATCTAAGACTCAAGTTCAACTAATTAAGAACATATAATTTGGATCTCACTCAATTTAATGTTAGTGACTTAGCACTTCTTGAAAAACAAAAAATTAAATAAATATTAGTACCCTTACCCAAAACTCGAAAGAATCTGGCAAATTGACTATTGGCCCTCGGTTTAGTTACTATTTCAAAATTAGCTCCTAGCTACATTTCATTAAGGATCGATCCCCCCAATCCTCATACGGAATTTTGCCATAATCTTATACACATTTTGCTTTATTTGTACACATTACATGCAAGCCAGGTTCTACAAATAGAATGGCCGCCGTCAAATCCAGGAACTTACAAAAACATTTCAGCCAAATGGGACAAACATTAAAATTTAAAAGTAAAGAATATACAATCTTAAAAAGAAAAAAAAAAGCATAAAAATAAGGGCCGGTAACATCAATGAGGCAACTAGGCAAGCTGCCCCCAATCCCTCAATACGGAATTTTGCCTAATTTTATACCCATTTTGCTTTGTTTGTACAAACACAAGCCATGGTCTACAAATAGAATAGCCGTCAAATCCAGGAACTTACAAAAACATTTCAGCCAAATGGAACAAACATTAACATTTAAAAGTAGAGAATATAAACCTTTAAAAGAAAAAAAAAAGCATAAAAATAAGGGCCACCGATAAGATCAATGAGGCAACTAGGCAAGCCACTAATGGATTTTCTTTAAATATTATATATGTGTGACAATAGGTTATCCAAACATAGTCATCTGCATATGATTTGACAAAAAAGTGATTGGTCCGACTAAGCTCATCAAAGGCTAGAATATTGACTTAAGAGTAAACCTAGACCATGTTTGGAATTGCTATTGATAATAGAGTTCTTAAAAGTAGAACTATGGTTGGTGGAGCTTTTAATAAAAAGTTATTTGCTATTCGGTAACTATATCTCTAAAATAGTATGGAACTTGCACATCTGTTTGGTAATCAAATTTTCACAATTGCAAAATGATAATAAAAGATATTGCATAGTATTACATAATATAGTATAATATAATATTATATATTATATTATTAAATATTATAATATATTTATATAGTATAACATAATATAATATTGTAATACAATATATCATAATATTATAATATCATAATATAATATAATATGAGCCAGACTAGAATAAGGTTGACCAAATTTAGATTTAGATTTGTTTAGATTAAAACTTCTAATAGGAGTCTTTTATCGACGATCCAAGCCATTCGATATGATCTACTACGTCAAACGCTTACACATAAAAAATCATATGATTTAGAGATCTCTAGTCTATACATCAAGTAGTCAAAAAAGAGATAACTTGAATAAAATTCAATTAGATATATTTTTTTGATTACTTGATGCATAAGGTAAGGGTCACTAAATTATATAACTTTTTATGTGCGAATAGTTTTGAGATAGTAGATCACATCCAACGGCTTAGATCATCAATATAGAATCCTATTATCCAGTTTTGATCTTTTCAAATCTAAGTCTAAGTCTGATCAATCTCACTCGAGTCTGTCCCATATAATATCATTATAATAATAAAATATATTATGAAGTATAGCATAATAATATGATATGAAATGGTATATTATATACTATAATATTATTATCATATAACATATTATAGTATAATAACATAATATATTATGATATTATGTATATATATTAAAAATTACATATTGAGATATTATTACATAGTATAATATTATTATATGTAATATCATGCATATAATATTGCAATATAATGTAATATAAATAGTATAATAATATAATATGATATGATATCATAAAGTTATGCATTATTATATTATTATAATTATACATTTGGATGTAAGAATTTAATAACACAATATAATATATTATATTATAATACAATATAATATAATATGCTAGCATAGGTATTTTGGTCATTCTGAAAATTTTATTACAAAATATAGCTGCTCGACATCAGCTAAGTAGAGTTTTCAAGGAGTGGAGCTTCTCAGCAAATGTTTTTAGCTTTTTAGGGAACCAAAAAGCACTTTAAATTCCTTTTTACCAAACACACAAAATGGCTCCAAAGTTTTTTTGGAGGGAGAAGAAGAACCTCCAAAAGCATTCCTAAATGGGGCCTTATTCTACTTCCTTAGGAGCTTTTTTCATAAAACCTACTTTTTTAGCCTATTTCTTGATCTAACTCTAGAATGGTCAGCTTAGATGATTTGATCAGAACAAAAATAATAAATAAATAGCATATGAATAATATTGGTGGTAAGTGGCTTAGACTTTTCATTAAATGATTGAGGTATGATAGCAATCAGGTTCAGATAAACTGGTTGGGCTTGTTATATATATGCTTCATTTTCAAATTTATCTCAAGAACTATTTTTACATTCATATTCCTCCAGGTAATTAAGAGATGATTATCTTTTTCGCAAGTGATTAGGTAACTTTTCTTTTTGAGGGAGTGATTAGGTAATGTGTCCATGTCAAACTATGTCATTGCATATATATAGTTTATCTTACATGCCCAAAGAGATCTGTAACATTATTGGGGCAATACATGAGTGGTTAACCATCATCATCAAAGAATGAACCGTGGATTTTCTTTTTTCTTCCTAGGGAGTTCAATGTGAACCAGCTGAGCTGATGATTGTTCTATGACTTTGAGTGATTGATTCATAAAATTTTCTATCTTTCTTGCTATGTTTGCATAGAGATTTTTTATAAATATTATTCTTTCCTAAACTTGCCAAAGATAGACTGTCTGTATTTTTGGAGATCATCAAGATAAGTACTTTAGGAAAAAAATTCTCAAAAAGGACTAAATATTCAATGTTTCTTTTGGTGTAATTTAAAGGATTCTTTTTGAGGGGTGGTGTAATTTAAAGGATTCAAGTCACTCTCTTGTTTTATTAAGAAAATCTATGGGTTTGGTAGATGATGATTTCAATTTGGATGGTTGAACAGCATATGCTATTTCTAGCAATAGATATGTCACTTAATTGCACCGCTTGATGCCTGGAAGAAGATGTCAACAGTAAACTTAGAGAACGTCTCTTCTTCCGGCGGACAAAAGAAGCACATAAGGCTTCAACAATATGAGTTTAACTATTGGAATCATTGAATCATACATTCAGTGTTGTTTTGAGAAAGAATTTCCAAGCCTTTATGGCCATTTCTATCCAGATCACATGGGCAATATAAACGCCACAATTTTCAAGATCAAACTCAAAATAATATAAAATTAATACTTGTCCGGGGCACTACATTAATTATTTACATTTGGTAACCAATATTATGCTTTATAGTCCAGTAATTTTATAATATTTTCTTGCAAGGAGCTTATCAGTGACATCATGCATATCTTCTTGATTCTACGTCATGTTCAAACTTAAAATGCTTCTCATCTAGGACATAGTCCAAATTATATCAGATGAATTGTAGTTCTTTTTATTAATTAAGAGAATATTTGACCAAATTGAAATGTACATGATAATAATGTGATAAGTTGTCGCAGGGATTGTTTAACTATCAAATTATAAACGATCTATTTGGAGATGGAATCTTTGCAGTAGATGGTGATAGATGGCGTCACCAACGAAAGCTTGCAAGCTATGAATTCTCAACAAAAGTTTTAAGAGACTTTAGTGGTGCCGTTTTCAAAAGTAATGCTGTAAAGCTTGCTCATACAATTTCTAAAAGTGTGATCGCTAACAAAAAATTGGATATTCAAGTAAGTTTCAACTCCATTGTGTTTCATGAATCTTTCACATTTTGCTTCTTCTATATAACCAAGCCAAAGAAATAAAAGACCTTAGTTTAAAAGTGCTTATGATTTCTTTTTGATGAGACAGAAGGAGGTTAACATCCCCACAAAAAAAGTGCTTAATTATGATTTCCATATATCTACAGGACTTGTTGATGAAGTCAACAATGGACTCCATATTTAAAGTAGGGTTTGGGATGGATCTCGACTGCTTGCAAGATTCTCATGATGGAAGCATATTTGCAAATGCATTTGATGATTCGAGCGAGTTCATTATGCTACGTCTCGTTAATGTCTTTTGGAAGATCATGAAGCTTTTGAACATAGGTTCTGAAGCGATGCTCAAGGAAAGAATCAAAGTGGTCGATGATTTCATATACAAGGTGATCGATAAGCGAGTTGAACAATGTTCAAATGGAAGAAATGATTTAGTAAGTGGATACTGGACTAATGTTATTCTAATACGAACTCGTAGAAGTTAACGTTGACCTCTTTCAATTATAGGCGAAGAAAGAAGATATCCTATCAAGGTTTTTGGAGGAGAGCAAGAAGGATCCGCAAAATATGACCCATCAGTATTTAAGAGATATAGTACTGAATTTTCTGATCGCTGGTAAAGATACCACAGCAGGCACTCTATCTTGGTTCTTCTATGTTCTTTGCAAAAATCCTTCAATTCAAGAAAAGATATCTCAAGAAGTCAAGGAAGTAACTGAAGCTAATGAAGATGCAACCTTCGATGATTTCGCCAAAAGTATTACTGATGAATCTCTTAACAAGATGCACTACCTTCATGCTGCACTCACGGAAACGTTAAGACTGTATCCTGCAGTTCCGTTAGTAAGTCAAAAGCATAAATTAACTTTATCCGTCGAAAGCTTAGTTATATATATACTGATTTGGTCATCATGATGCCGAAAAATGGCAGTCATTCCTCTGAATTCTCTCCTTTCTTGCAGGATAACAAGGTTTGCTTTTCAGATGACGTTCTTCCTAATGGCTTTAATGTGAGGAAAGGGGACATCGTGTTTTATCAACCTTACGCAATGGGTAGAATGGAATACTTATGGGGTAAGGATGCCGAGTGTTTTCGACCAGAAAGGTGGCTCGACGACAATGGAATTTTCCAAGCTGAAAGTCCTTATAAGTTCACAGCCTTCCAGGTAAGAACACAAGCGGGTAATGCAGAAATTTCATTCTTCCATGAGTCATGTGGGTAACAACAGTTATCCGCCCCTTCATTTTGGTCATTTGATTGGCAACTAGATTAATTTATGTTTTAATAATTTTCATTAGTTTAGTTTTTTGCTTTATAGATGGTCCTAAGGAATAAATAATTAAATACGCCTGAGAAAGTGCGTGAATGAAGATTTTGATTTATTAGCTGCATTTGAATTAATTAATCAAGTTTTGGATGGCATGTCAAAGATCTTGATTGTCATAAATAACTTATGAAAATTTTGATTTCTATGTAGGCTGGTCCAAGGATTTGTTTGGGAAAGGAGTTCGCTTACAGACAGATGAAGATATTTGCAGCTTTCCTCCTCCGCTTCTTTGTGTTCAAGCTTAGTAACGAGAAGACGGTTGCCAATTATAGAACCACCATAACCCTTCATATTGATCAGGGTCTCCATCTTCATGCTTTTTTAAGATTTAATACATAGAATAATGCGTTTGGTGTACCGGTAATTTTGTTATGACAAGGGACCCGAATATTATTAAGTATAAAACGTGTTTGAAATCCTTGCATAAGTTTGTTCATGTTTTTTTTCTTCTTTTGAGGGTAAAAGGATTCAAAGATGCGACCTGTCTATTAATTAAGGGAGTATTTGCAATGGAAGATGGTTACAAGAACATAACACCGTAAACCTCAGGACAAATGTACAGCAGAAGTACAGAAAAAATGCATTCTTCAGAGAAAGCACTCTGCGCAAGCAATCTGGCCCCTCCCTCTCAACCTCCCCGTCTCCTTATGAGAGAACCATAGAAGCCTAACCATGGAAGCCTTGGTCTGCCGGGAAAAGATATGTGCAATGGATGTTGAGCTGGGGAGCGAACTAACGTTGAACAGAGATTTCCACGACGTTGAACGTTACCTACCAAATCTGAAACATAACACGGCCCAAAAGATACAGCCTCTAACAACACAAAAATAATATCCATTATGTTGAATAGGATAAAAAATTCATCATAAATAAAATATAATAAAAAAATCAATTCAGATCAATAATAATGAAGATTAATTCAAAGCATCTAAATCTAAAATTAAATATCAAAATCCATATCTCAAAATTTATAAAATAGTTAACTATAAGTTAATAATTAACCGATAAATTAAAATTTAGTTACAAAATTTCAAGCATACCAGTATAGACCCTTAAGTCAAGTCTACATCCATCACTGTTCTTAATTATTTTATTCTCCAGACGACTGGATCGAGGAACGACTACTGAAGGAGAGTCGACGAAGAAGCTACGCTAGGATGATGTAATCATCTTTACAGATGAAGATGTTTGGAGAATCTAAACTCCCCATGATGACGCTGTTGTTGTCTTGGCGACAATAGCGAACTATGATGTAAAAAGGATTCTTGTTGATAATGGAAGCTCGACTAACGTTTTATTTTACTCGACCTTCTCCTGAATGCGACTGTCGACCGACCGACTCAGGAGAGTCTCTACGGCCCTAATGGGTTTCACCGGGGAGGCCGTCGCAGTGGAAGGAGAAATTACTCTTCCCATAACAGCTGGGCCGAACCACAACAAAGCACCATCTACATGACCTTCACAGTCGTCCAAGTACCTTTGGCCTACAATGCCATACTTGAAAAATCTGGACTAAACACCCTCAGAGCAATAGTCTCAACATACCACTTACTGGTCCGGTTGCTGACTAAAAACGGAGCTGGAGAAATATGCGGGGATCAACAGCTCGCTCGACGATGCTTTCAAATCTCTACTCAAAATAATGAATCGAAGGACTCCCTGTCGGTCGACAAGCTGGATCAACGGGAAGAGGAGGAACGGGGTGAACCGACTGAACAGCTGATTTTCATTCCGATGACAAAGAATCCTGAACAGGTCGTCTGGGTCGGATCGCAGTTATCCGACTCGGAGCGACAGCAGTTGATAGAGCTGTTGAAAGCCAACGCCGACATATTCGCTTGGTCGGCAGCGGATATGCCCGGCATACCTCCAGAAATAATGACTCACCAACTTAACATCGCCCCTAGCATGAAGCCGGTGAGACAGAAGAAACGATCTTTCACCCTCGAAAGACAGAAGTCCATCAATGAGAAAGTAGACAAGTTGCTCGAGGCGGGCTTCATCAGAGAAACCACATATCCTGACTGGCTCGCCAATATTGTCATGGTGAAGAAAGTCAACGAAAAGTGAAGGATCTGTATCGACTATACCGATCTGAATCGAGCCTGCCCGAAGGACAGCTTCCCACTGCTGAAGATCGACCAACTGGTGGATGCGACGTCCGATCATCGACTGCTCAGCTTCATGGATGCCTTCATCGGATATAACCACATCCGGATGGTGCCCAAGGATGAAGAGCATACGGCCTTCGTGACTGCAAAGGGCCTTTACTGTTACAGAGTGATACCCTTCAGTCTGAAGAATGCCAGGGCCACCTACCAGTGCCTCGTTAATAAGGTCTTCAAAGCCCAAATCGGGCGCAACATGGAGGTGTACGTGGACGACATGCTGCTGAAGAGCGCACAGGCTTCAGATCATGTCCAAGACTTGGAAGAAACCTTTCATACTCTTCGACAATATTGGATGAAGCTAAATCCGACTAAGTGCGTCTTCGAGATAACTTCAGAGAGGTTCCTCGGGTTCCTCATTTCTCAACGCGGAATTGAGGCCAACCTCAAGAAGATAAAGACGATCATCGACATGCGGCACCCGAACACCAAAAAGGAAGTGCAGTAGCTCAATGGAAGGATCATCGCACTCAGCCGATTCATTTCTCGGTCGGCTGAGAGATGCCTCTCGTTCTTCAAAACCTGAGGCAGACAAAGGACTTCTCTTGGCCGAATGAGTGCCAGCAAGTCTTTGAAGATTTGAAGAAGTACATGACTTCTCCACCCCTGCTTGTAAAGCCAAAGGTCAGAGAAATATTGTACCTTTACTTGGCTACCGCCCCAAGGTGGTTAGTTCGGTGCTCATCCGGGAGAACGAGAGCCGAACTCACCAGCCCATATATTATACCAGTAAAGTGCTCCATGAAGCCGAAACTCAGTACTCAAGGGCGGAGAAGATGATATTTGCCTTGGTCATATCAGTGCAATGACTCTGTCCGTATTTTCAAGCACACGCCATCGTAGTCCTCATCGACCAGCCCTGAGGGCGATCCTCCATCGCCCCAACACATCTGGACGACTAGCAAAATGGGCGGTGAAGCTGAGCGAGTTCGACATCCAGTACCAACTGCGACCTGCTTTAAAAGTTTAAGTCCTGACCGACTTTATTGCGGAATGCCCGACAGCCGACCAAATGTCGGAAGACGGGAGCTCCAAAGAAGCTGTGACCTCTGAGTATGACCCCGGGTCAACCTGGGTGTTACACCTAGATGGAGCTTCCAATGCCCAAGGGAGCGGGGTCGGGTTCCTGCTTACCAACTCGGAGGGAGTAGTTACCGAGTATGCCCTCCGATTCAACTTCAAAGCTTTCAATAATCAAGCCGAGTATGAAGCGCTTCTCGCTGGCTTGAGAGTGGTGAAGGAGCTCGGGATCGACAGCCTCAGAGTCTTCTCCGACTCCCAGCTGATTGTGGGGCAAGTCAAAGGCAAATTCGAAGCGCGGGATCCGACCATGGCGAAATATTTTCAGAAGATAAGAGATCTCATGGCACACCTCAAGTATTTCGAGATCTCCCATATTTTCAGGTCAGAGAATGCTCGGGCCGATGCACTCTGCAGGCTTGCGACGTCCGCCTACGGTGTCTTGGGTCGGACACTCGTGGAGAGTCTTGAGCAATCGAGCATCGATAGGGCTGAGGAGGTGCTACAACTGACAACCGAGCCAAGTTGGATGGATCCGATCGTTCAGTATCTGACTGACGGAATCGGTCCTGAGGACCCCGCAGAAGCCAAGCGACTCCGGTGGACGACCTCCCAGTATGTAATGATGGACGGGCGACTCTACAAAAGGTCGTTCTCCCTCCCCTTGCTAAAGTACCTCGGACCGACGGATGCGGACTACGCACTCAGAGAAGTATATGAAGGGATCTGCGGAAGTCACCTTGGGGGCAAATCCTTGGCCTACAAAGTCCTACGACAGGGTTACTACTGGCCCACCATGAAGAAAGATGCGGCTGATTTGGTTCGGAGTTGTGAGCCATGTCAAAAGTATGCCAACTTACAATATCGGCCCGCCAACCAGCTGACTTCCATTGTCGCCCTGTGGCCCTTCGCCCAATGAGGGATCGACATACTCGGCCCTTTCCCTCCGACGTCTGGTCAAAGAAAGTTCATAGTCGTCACGATCGACTACTTCACCAAGTGAGTGGAGGCCAAACCCCTGGCATAAATCATCGAGCATAAGATGGAAGACTTTATCTAGAAATCCATCATCTCTAGATTCGGACTACCACACACTATCATCACGACAAAGAGCGACAGTTCGACAACTATGACTTCAGAGAGTTCTGTGCGAGATTTCATATCACGCACAAGCTGACCTCGATCGGCATCCACAGTCCATGAAAAAGTCGAAGTAACCAATCGGACCATTCTGCATGGGTTGAAGACTCGATTGAACAAAGCCAGAGGTCTCTGGGTTGAGGAGTTGCACTCGATCCTGTGGACATACCGAACGACACCCGTGTCCCAACCGGAGAATCTCCTTTCAATTTGCTTATGAGACGGAAGCAATGATCCCACTAGAGAATGGGCTACCATCGACTAGAGTTGAGCAATACTGTAAACCAGGCAACTCCGAGTATCGGAGAGCTGACTTGGACTTCCTACCCGAGCTCCGACGCGAGGCTCAACTCGCATGGCTTCCTACCGACAAAGAGTGGCCCATACTACAACGCTAAAGTCAGGCCAAAGTCTTTAGACCTGGAGACCTGGTTTTAAGGAAGGCGGAAGTCTCGAAGCCTCAGGATCAAGAAAAACTATCTCCAAATTGGGAAGGACCCTACAAGATAGCAGAACCTGCAGGCCGGGCGCCTACCGACTTGAGACCCTGAAAGGGACGGCCATTCCTCGGACTTGAAATGCGACAACCTAAAATTGTATCATCAATGAATTTTGTATGCCCTTGCTCAAAATACAACTCGATTTCAAAACTCCAAGTCTACAAAGTTCGCTCTCCACCGAGGGTCGGCCCTCGCCAGAAGTACGAGCCTCGATGCCCCAACTGGGCCCAACATCTCGTTGGAAACCTCGGCTCGATCGTCGAATCTACGGCTCGATCGCCGAATCTACGTCTTGATCGCCGAATCTACGGTTCGACCGCCGACGACACATCGGACTCTTACGAGAACCGTTCTGTTTACACTAATAGAAGGCCAGCGCTGGCGATGAAACCTCTCTAAGTTGAAGCCGCGCTCCTTCCGCAGTCGACTCTCGATCAATGCGCTGCTAACTTGCCGACTTAGCTTCAGCTAAGGATAAAATGCCAAGACGATCGAGTCGCACTTGCGACATACCGACTTGATCACGACTGGTCGAAGATATTCGGCTTGCCACCATTTATCATGCATCGCGACGTATCCGCCCGACCAAGGTCCGGATAATGGATATTCGACTTGCGACATACCGACTTGGTCACGACCGGTCAAAGGATATTCGGCTTGCCACCATTTATCATACATCCCGACATGCACGCCCGACTGAGGATCGGATAACGGATATTCGACTTGTCATCGTTATCTATCCGAATACGTCGGACACTATTCGACTATCAGATTCTACAGAATGATCATGTCGACATGCTATGCCCGATCAAGGGCCGGACAACGGATATTCGACTTGTCATTATTATCCTATCCGAATACGTCGGACACAACTCGACTATCAGACTCTACGGAATGATCGTGTCGACATGCTACGTCCGACCAAAGACTGGACAACGGATATTCGATTTGTCATCGTTATCCTATCCGAATACGTCAGACACTACTCGACTATCAGACTCTACGAATGATCGTGTCGACATGCTACGCCCGACCAAGGGTCGGACAATGGATATTCAACTTGTCATCGTTATCCTATCCGAATACGTCGGACACTATTTGACTATCAGATTCTATGGGATGATCGTGTCGGCAAGCTACGTTCGGAGATTGGCTGACATCCGACCTGACGTGCACGCCCGACCAAGGTCCGGGTGACGGATGCTCGACCTACGATCGGGATGACTCTCGACCATCGGATCCTACGCTATCTGTATGACAGTCGGGGCGTCGGCCTGCGATCGGGGCTTGCACTGCCCTTAGCACGGCGCACGCCACTGACTATTTTGATCGGCTATGCTAGATCCTACCGAACGTCCTAACGAGGTATGTCGGAGCTACGACCTATACTCTTGGGGATGGTTCAGTGAGACATACACTTTGAACCGCATGCGAAAAAAGTTTGAAAAGTCTTTGATTTCATTTAGTTGAAGTGACTTACAAAATTGGACCGAAGTCCGATTACAAATATCAAAGACAAAACAAAATAAAAGAATACAAAATAACGGAGCAGGCACTCTGACTATTCGTCGGAATCGACTTCCTGCACCGGAGATATTTCGGGAGCAATCGATGTACCCGCTCGGGTCGGAGTGGGACCGAAGGTTGGAGCCACCTCGCCTTCGGTAGCTCGTTCCACCAGCCCAGGGTCGGCCTCCTCCGCAGCCCTCGGATCCTCCGACATTGGGTCGGCATCCCCCTCTGCGGCTTGGTCCTCCGACCCGGAGGGATGACGCTGCTCAGGTCGAGCTCTGGGTGCAGACTCTGAATCGCATCCCGAGCATCCTTGTACCCCTCTCGATAGGAGGCGTAGTCGCTCTCGAGAAGCTCCTCCCGGTACTCGTCCGAGCCACGAAAGTCCTCCACTGCCCGACTGAGTGCCTCTTTGGCCGACTCCGCCTCTGCCTTCGCTATGTCGGCGTCGGCTTGGGTGGAGGACAAGTTCTCCTCGGCCTTAGCCAGGTTCTTCAGGCTAACCCGAAGTTGCTCGCACTCGGCCTCGAGCTCTCTGATTTAGCCATCCCACTCACGCCGCAGCCGGTGGACGAAACGGATCTTGCACTGGACCTGCTCGCGAGCCGACTGAAGCTCGGCCTCTAAGGTGGCTAGGCCGTTGGTGAGTCGGGAGATCTCCTCCTCGAGCCTGGCCTCGCGGTCCACCGACAGCTTCGGCTGGTCCACCAGCATCGCCTTCTCGGCTTCAGTGGTTTCGGCCCTATTCTTCCAGGCCACCCGGATGTCGCCGAACCTTCGGTATCCGACCTCCAGCTCGGACATGTTGTAGATCAGCTGCAAGTAGAAGGTCGGTCGTCAGAAAAATGAAATGATAAAAATGATAATGAAGAAGAAAGAAAAAAAGAAGAAGAGCTCACCTGGATCATGGTCGGATAAAAGGAAGAGAGCATCTCGGTCACCAGCCGACTCCTCAAGAGCTCCCGATCAGCCGGGAGAATGATTGCCTGACACAACCTCCTGGCCAAGTCGTGGTTGGCCAGGGCCGATGCTCCCTCGAAAACCCGAACGTCGGACGAAGCAATGCGGCTCACCGACCTTGAGTCGTCCGCCGGTGCCATCGGAGCCTTCCCCCGATCGGTCGCCCAGGCTTGGAGATCGAAGAAAGATGGGAAGCTCGAACTCGACTGAGTTCCTCCTGAGGATGCGACGGGAGCCACCGCAGGTCGTTCGGGCTCACGTACTTCAGCCCGAACCTCTTCTATAGGCGGGGGCACCGACGCTCCTTCGGCTGCCCCCTCTGCCGCCCCTTCCTCGGACGACACCTTGGGTGGCACCACCGGCACCGACAGGGCGATGACCGGCTCGAAGCCCGATGCCCGTTCGGTGTCGGGCTGCACTGCCGCCGTCGCAATGCCGGTCGGGGATGATGTCTGAGGCCTCTTGGGGGGCCGCGAAGGTCCGACCCCGGGCGTCGGTCTCTTCCTCGCCACATGTTGTCGAATGTCGGCGTCTGTCAGTCTTACTCTCGACGGCATGCCTACAATTTCAATAAAAGATTAGCACAAGTCCGAAGACGGATGAAAAAACCAAAAGACGACCGACAGACCGAACAGTACCTAAGCGGGGAACCGAACTCAGACCAGCATCATACAGAGCTTGCTCGGTGACAAGCTCTCTCTGCTTCGGCACCGACACATCCTTCAATCGGTGAAAGTCCTCTCGGTCTCCAGCCTCCACCCGACTGTTTTTGTTCGACTGAGTCCGAGGGTCACCCCAGCGAGAAGGGAACCCCCAAGGTAGCGAAGAAGAAACTAAGAAAAATTGATTATTCCACTCGTGGATCGACGATGGAAGACCGATAATGAACGAAAGATCCTTCCGGGGATTGAAGAACCATCACTCTCGGGCTTTCGAGTGGGGTCGGAGGATAAAGAATGCCCGAAAGAGAGAGATGCAGGGAAAGGTCGGCAAAAGCCGACACAACAAAGCAAAGCTGATTATCAATCGGACTGGGTTCGGAGCCAGTTACGCCGAGCAAAGCCCGTAATAATCTAAGATGTTTCAGACGAACTCCGGAATTGGAAAGTGAAGACCTGCCCGAAGATCCTCGACATAAAAGACCATCTGGCCCAGAGGCGGGTTGTTAACCCGACCCTCAGCCCCAGGGGCGAAGAGTTCGAACTGCTCCGGGATACCATACTGCTCCTTGAGCTGTTCGACGTTTGGCCTCGAAAGTGAAGAAGCCTCCACCTCCGGGGTCGACTGAAAATCGTCGGTCGGGTTCTCCAACTGACTTTCTCGAGGAGAGATTCTAGCCATAACGCTAGCCCCAAAAAGGAGAACAAAATGAAAAATGCCAAAGAAGAAAGGATGCAAGGAGACAAGAATGAAAAAACTTCGAAAAGAGCTTTCAAAGGAGGACGAAAATAACTATCTGGAACTGGGAAACAACTCGACAGAGCCTCAGCGCCAGAAATAGGATGGCAGAAAGTAAAGTTTCAGATGTAAGCGGCCGCATATATATAAGGCCCTTTGACGGTCAAGATGAAAGCGCGCCAAATGAGGGTTTCTCGGATGTCGACACATGGCAGCACCTGGGCCCTTCCTCGATTCGACGCACCTGCCCCAGATCAAGCCACGTCGCCTCCATCCGCGTGAGCGGTTCTGGCTCAATAGCCCCCTGACACGTGGTGAAAAAACTGCATCTCGAAATTAATTAACCGACGGCAGTTCGCGTTCCCAAGGAGACGGCGGTTTGCGTTCCCAAAAAAATGGTGGTTTGCATTCCCAATGAGATGCCTGACATCGGATTGTTCGTTGGTACGATCGCCAGAGTCGGGGCATGATGTGATGGAAAATCACTCCTTTCATCTGAAGCCATCACCCATGTAAAAATGCGGGCCAACACGACATCAGACTCAGGAGTGGAGGGGCAACTGTTGGGATATACCGACTGACCTCTGTATGCCGACTTACCCTCAGACTGATCCGACCGACATCCGACTCTACCCACCGGACCGACGGACGACTCCAACAATGACTCCGACGATGACTGTCGACAATATCCGGTCGAAGATATGCCGGCCAAACAGACCAACGGTGCTTCCAACCAGCCAAACGGACGAACCCACATCACCGACTCACTATCGGGGGTGGCAGCCGACGTCCGACTTCCACAAGGCACCAGATCAGTCGACGGTGTTCTCGAGTCATCACCCAACATCCCGACAGCCGAATACCGACACATAGTCGGCCAGTCCGCCCAAACATCGTACAACCGCTATGGGCTGTTGTCCTGTCAAGAACATGCGGTATGGCCGTCCTGGGGCATTGTCCTGCCAAGGACATGGATCAATTCCAGTGACTTGACAACCCACGGCGATTGGACAGCCCCCGATGATTTGACAACTCTCCAGTTGTCTGCACCATTAATGGCGGGACCATACCGCATTCTACTATAAAATGGGGTAAAGC
>NC_026003.2:111265095-111271547 GCF_000442705.2 Elaeis guineensis
ACTGTCCCAGGATGAGCTCTTGACCGGCTGTCCCACGTACCAAAGCTCGTGAGAGGCTGTCCCAGGCATAAGCTCCTGACGGGCTGTCCCAGGCATGAGCTCCTGACCGGCTGATCCACCTGTAAGCTAGTGGGGGCTGTCCCAGGCATAAGCTCCTGACGGACTGTTCCACATGACAAGACTAGTCCATACCATATATCTCTTTCTTTTCATTTAATCATTTTGTATTGATTTCATCAAATCAATTCTGTCTTGCATTATGATCAATTTAGATATGTCATATCCATATAATCATGCCATCAATCTCTGATACATATATATTGACATAACATACTCATGCTCAAAATCAAATAACAGTATCTCAGGTATAATAAATTCATCGATCTCAAATCCGACGATGCAAAACCAACGATGCAAGACCAACAGTAAAATAGCATATATATAATAGTGATCATGTACAGGGATTCTTATCTTTACCGGTGACTGATCCAAGCACAGAAATCAATGTTCTTCTTTGATTTATGAATGTCTTTAACAAAATATTCCACTCGATATCATTTGCAGACAATCATCTCTTCGTAACCCTGATCAAATATAAAGATCATATATGGAGAAAATTACCGATAATCGACCTGATAACACAAATCTAGGATCTCTCTTAGGATTAACCAAAATTAGGATTTACTTAAGTATCTGGATCCTCCACTGATCCATAAGACTTTTAGAGAGAGAAAATTCATGAAGAGAGAGAAAATTTTAGAGAGAAAAAGTCGAGAGAGAAAGTGGAGAGAAAAAATTTTGTATCCTTCCGATGAGGCACTCATGATCGAGATCATCAGAGGTCCTATCAGGGTGACTCAATATGAATCAAGTGTTACAAATTTCGAATAGGATCAGCTGGGATCAGATCTATCGTACAAATTTCGGAGCAATCTCAAATCATCTTATTTTCATCTTCAAGTTTATTCTAAGGTTCATGATGCAATCAGAGAGAAAGAAAAGATCCTAGAGAGACAAAATCCGTAAAGAGAGAGAAAAGTCTAGAGAGAGAATCTAGAGAGAGAAAATATAGAGAGAGAAGGTAGAGAGAGGAGAGAGAAAAGAGAGAGAAAGAAGAGAGAAAGGAGAGAGAGGAAAATTCTCTCCTTCTTCTTCTTATTTTATTTTATTTTTTTTATTTTTCTCTTTCTCTTTTTCTTTTTTTTTCTTTTCTTTTTCTTTTTCCTTTTTCTTTTCTTTTTCTTTTTTTTCCTTTTTCTTTTCTTTTCTTTTCTTCTTCTTCTTCTTCTTCCTTTCTTTTCTTCCCGCGGCCTCGCTTGGCTGAAACAGGGGAAGACCGTGAGGTCCCCCCCTCGGTGGCTCGGGCTCCGACGGCTTGGCCGGAGATCCGGCAACGGACGGCCGACAACCGGAGAGCAAGGAATCGCCGGCGGCAAGACTTGACCGGCGGGAGAAGAGTTTCTAACAAAAATAGGGAACCGTCCCTATTCTTTTTATTTTTCGGTCATTGACCGATCATCGGCGGCCAAGATTTTCAGGGAAGGAAGAGAGAGAGATGGAGGTCTGGTCTTGGGGATGGGACGCCGCAACCGACGACGTCGGTGGCCGAAAAAGAGAAGAGAGGGTCCGGCCGAAACAGAGCAAAACAGGGGTTTACCTTGTTCATGGATTTTCCGACGATCCTGGCGGCCGGCGAGGAATCTAAAACCATGGGAAGAAAGAGAAGAGGGAGAGGAAGAAAGTTTGGAGCCTTACCTGAGCTCCGGTGGCCTCTTCGACCTTCAATTTTCGGTGAACACGAGAAGAGGCTGCCGCGGCTTCTACGGAGAAAAGGAGAGGAATCAGCTCGACGGTCGCCGGTGGAGGCTCGTGAGGGAGAGGAGAGTCTTATTTATAGAGAATCCTAGAGTTCTAAGAGGCCTAGAGTCCTTCTCCGATCGAGATTCATTAGAGAAGTAGACTCCCTTCGGGAGTCTCCTTCCGTCCCTTTTTTTTTTTTTTAATCTGGGTTATTACATTCTCCCCTCCTTAAAATAATTTCATCCTCGAAATTAGGTTATGTCGTTCGAGATACCTATTTCAAAGTATACATTCTTCATGTCATTCTCAAGCTTACGATAATGTCATATATATTATTTATTTCTCATGATCTTGTTATAACAAAAATTATTTGAAATTTCAAACTCATCCCTTCTTATTGATTTCTCAACTTTTTGAAGAACTGTAATATTTTGGACTTGTATTAATATACCACCCTTGTTTGTCTAATACATTTCACTCGAAATTCATAATTATCTCAGACTACCCTTGATAGGAAAATAAATAAAGGTCAAACATTGGGCACTCTTCACAATCATCGATTTTTTTTTTTCCTTCTCTTGATCTTCCAACAAATTTTATATGTAGACTCTCATCTTAAGAAAACCTCAATCTTCTATATCAATTCGAGTAACAATATTAAATTTTTTAAAATATGAGATGTATGTCAGGACATTCTAAGTTTGAACTGATAACAGAACTATCAAGCTATTAATAAACTTGAGATATCTAGAATTTCTTGGTATTATCTACAATGAAGTATCCTACTAACAAAAATTATCCGGCTATGATCAGATTAGATCAAAATTTATAGCATCCTTTCATTATCAATAAAATCCTTCCTTATTTACAACTAATGTATTCCATAATATCTTCAGAATCAAAGAATTAATATTTCTAATCAATTTAACCCATCATGCTTTTGTTGCGCACTCTAATATTAATTTATCAAATTATATAAGTCTATCAAAGATAAAAATATCCTTATATGTTAGATCAATCCAGGATAGATCCAACCTTCAAATTTTATATAAGACTTACGGCAAAATTTTAAGTTTCTTTATCTTTACTACCTTCGGGTATAGCACATAAAAAATTAAATCTTGATCCACTTCCTATATTTGAAATCATTGCATAAGTTTCATCACTCTTCAAGAATCTAACATATCTAGAATCAATTGGAGTTAACCTTAGATTTACCTTACAATCATTTAGATAATTCCTAAATCAATCTTTCTTTCTTTTTTTTTTAAGAATTAATTCTAACTTGACAAACTAGAAGAATTCAAGCCAACATCCTTAAGTAGAGTCAACTTAATTATTTCTTATAGAGCTCTCTTCATCACAACTCTTAATATTAATCGATAAATCCATACAAAATCTTATCCCTTGTATAAGTCATTCCAAATTTAACACTAATAAGATGTCTTAGTTCAATTTAAAAAATATTAATCCAAATTTTGACTTGAATACTTAATACACTTCATCATCTTTAACAATCACAAGAAAAAAAAATCTAATCCCAAGATAGTAATATGAATTATTTAAGGATTTCATCATTACCTGTATATCATACTCTGACAAAATAAATTTTTTTCTTTAATTTAACAACAATATCAAAATACTTTTGATCCACTTAGAAAGGTAAGCTTTTGACTTGAAATTCAATACAACTTGAAAGATCAAGGAATCATATTCAAAATATGATATTTTGAGTAACCAAAGATTTCACCAAAATATGTATCTCATATTCTCATAATAAAAATTCAAATATATTTTTTATTTAAAATTAAGTTTCTTATATGACCTCTTATGGGTTCAGTGTTCAAAAATATTTCTCTCTCATATGATGTAATTTCTTCTTAGACCATACCCTAATTAACTTTCTTTTGATAAATCCAAAATTCATAACGCATCAGACAATTATCACGAAATTAGAAAAGTATCATGATCTTCAATCATATAAGTTTAACATTCTAAAATCATCTAGTATACTCAACATAACTTATCAATACCTCCCACTTCATTCCAAGGTCAACTCTTCTTATATTCAGGCCACCCTACTAATTAAAATCTAAGATATAACTCATCAATTTTATTATAGATAACATATACCACTTATACATAAAGTTTCATCATAGTATTTATTGATTCAAAATCCAAATATTGATTCCTTTCTTTTATGTCAATCATGTTCCTTATGATCATAACCTAGGTTTAAATATCACTAAAGTCATAATTTCAAATAATTATAACCTTAAGCTTAAATACCACTTAAATTATATTTTCTAATGATCATAACCTGAACTATAATATCATTCTATTACATCATTAATGATTATAACCTCAGACTCTAATATTATCTATCATACTCTATTGATTATAATCTTAAAGTTTTGATATCGCCTATATGACAATCCCTAGTGACCTTAACTTGGGCTCTAGTACTGTTCTGTCATATCCTAATCACTTGTATCATTGTCTCCAAATGAACGTAACCTAAGTTCTAAACTTAGATGCCACTCTGTCACATCCTACTGATCTTACATAAAGTTTTAATATCTCTTCATAATTTCTAGTGATCTTAAACCTAAGTTTTGATATTATTCTATCACATCCTAATCATTTATATCGTAATCTCCAATGATCATAACCTAAGCTCTAATATCACTCTGTAATATTCTAATCACTTATATCATAATCCCTAATGATCATAACCTATGCTCTGATACCATTCTGTCACGCCCCGAATCCAATACCCGGGTCGGATACGTGATGGCCGCACACTCCTTAGACAAGCCCTAAAGAATATGCAAGGCCAAAATAAATCATTAAATCTTAACATCCATAATAATTAATTTCAATAATAATTCATAAAATCTTACATAATTACAAATTAAATTTCTTCAATTCTCTGATCAGATACTATGACACTCTATTTATCCTTCTGCTCACCCGTAAATTCAAGCCATAGCCAATCTAAATCATCCTGTAACTCTGAGAAGAAAAAGAAAGATGAAGGGGTGTGAGCTTTACAGCCCAGTAAAATTCCCATATCACACTGATATAGTACTATAGTCTGAAAATAAGGATAAGCAATAAAATATAAAATCTCATGTTCAATGTCCAGAATAATGCAAACATTCATAAATTTTCTGTCTTGTTAAAATAGATGCATCATCATATATTAACAGGTGAAACACTTTTGTTCAACAATTGTTTCATGTCTTATCTTTCATTTCTCCTTTCATAATCACATAATTTTTAACAGTTTTCTTCTGGCTCTGGACTATTCAAGTTTATACCTCAGTCATCATCCGGATCGAATCCACTTAAAAAGTCTTTCAAGACTGTCCCAGGATGAGCTCCTGGCCGGCTGTCCCACGTACCAAAGCCCGTGAGAGGCTGTCCCAGGCATAAGCTCCTGGCGGGCTGTCCCAGGCATGAGCTCCTGGCCGGCTGATCCACCTGTAAGCCAGTGGGGGCTGTCCCAGGCATAAGCTCCTGGCGGGCTGTTCCACATGACAAGACTAGTCCATACCATATATCTCTTTCTTTTCATTAAATCATTTTGTATTGATTTCATCAAATCAATTCTGTCTTGCATTATGATCAATTCAGATATGTCATATCCATATAATCATGCCATCAATCTCTGATACATATATATTGACATAACATACTCATGCTCAAAATCAAATAACAGTATCTCAGGTATAATAAATTCATCGATCTCAAATCCGACGATGTAAAACCAACGATGCAAGACCAACAGTAAAATAGCATATATATAATAGTGATCATGTACATGGATTCTTACCTTTACCGGTGACTGATCCAAGCACAGAAATCAATGTTCTTCTTTGATTTATGAATGTCTTTAACAAAATATTCCACTCGATATCATTTGCAGACAATCATCTCTTCGTAACCCTGATCAAATATAAAGATCATATATGGAGAAAATTACCGATAATCAACCTGATAACACAAATCTAGGATCTCTCTTAGGATTAACCAAAATTAGGATTTACTTAAGTATCTGGATCCTCAACTGATCCATAAGACTTTTAGAGAGAGAAAATTCATGAAGAGAGAGAAAATTTTAGAGAGAGAAAGTAGAGAGAGAAAGTGGAGAGAGAAACTTTTGTATCCTTCCGATGAGGCACTCATGATCGAGATCATCAGAGGTCCTATCAGGGTGACTCAATATGAATCAAGTGTTACAAATTTCGAATAGGATCAGCTGGGATCAGATCTATCGCACGAATTTCGGAGCAATCTCAAATCATCTTATTTTCATCTTCAAGTTTATTCTAGGGTTCATGATACAATCAGAGAGGAAGAAAAGATCTTAGAGAGATAAAATTCGTAAAGAGAGAGAAAAGTCTAGAGAGAGAATCTAGAGAGAGAAAATATAGAGAGAGAAGGTAGAGAGAGGAGAGAGAAAAGAGAGAGAAAGAAGAGAGAAAGGAGAGAGAGGAAAATTCTCTCCTTCTTCTTCTTATTTTATTTTATTTTTTTTATTTTTCTCTTTCTCTTTTTCTTTTTTTTTCTTTTTTTTTCTTTTTCCTTTTTCTTTTCTTTTTCTTTTTTTTCCTTTTTCTTTTCTTTTCTTTTTTCTTCTTCTTCTT
>NC_026003.2:111271647-111311971 GCF_000442705.2 Elaeis guineensis
ATACTATTTTATTGTAAAGAAATACTGTCTTATTCTAATGTAAGAATATTATAAATAGTACTGTCTTATTATAAGACAGTATACCTTATTTAATTTAAAGGTATTATAAATAATACTGTCTTAGTTATAAAACAGTATCACTTTATTATAAAATAATACTGTCTTATTATAAAATAGTATTACCTTATTGTAATATAAGGATATTATAAAATAATACTGTCTTATTATAATAGTACTGTCTTATTAGAAAACAGTACTACCTTATTGTAAAGAAATACTGCCTATTATATAAGGATATAAGGATAATTTCTGTCACAAATCAGGAGTTGCTTTTAATTTATATTTGGAATGAGAAACTACTTTTAATTGAAATTCAACTGGAAAGCTGTTTTTAATTGGAAACTAGAATTAAAAATTTATCTCTAGTCCTTCATTAAAATTTTCTTCAAGATCTTTTTGAAATTGAGTGAGTTTTATCCACTACAAATAAAATTCAAAATATACTCAACAATCCAGATAACTTTGTTTGTTCCGGCTGTCATTTCAGTATCTTGATAGTTTCGCTAAGTTAAGGTGGAGATAAGGTTTTTTTTTTTATTTTTTTACAAGAAAAACGAAAAAAATACTGCATCCAAAAGAGATAAAGATGAAGCGTTGGAAGAGCCGTACACTAGACGGGCGCAGACAACAGCAAAAAAAAGACCCACGTATCAGGAATACCGACAATTAAACAATCCCACAAAACGCTCCATCCCATCTGTCGTTCTATTGCGTAATCGATGACGTGTAATGAATATGGATCACGCCATAAAAGGAGAGAAGTGTCTCACAGTTTGCTAGTTCTATCACAACATTTGGTACTTGGGTGCCAAAAAGTTGTCCTTCCCTTTTAACATGCATCCCCCTCCGTTGCCAGCAACCATCCAATCCGTCGTCTCTTCACTACCCTTTAGAAGAGCCATGGATTTTTTCTTCCGATCTTGTATCTCTCTCCGCCACAACTGCCCTCGGGCTGCTCGTACTGTATTGTGTCTGGAGAATCTTCCATAGAGGCAGCAACCATAAGAAGAGATACCCTCCGGTCGCTGGCACCGTCTTCCATCAGTTCCTTAACTTCCGCCGGCTCCATGACTACCACACCGAGCTTTCTCGCAAGCACAAGACCTTCAGGCTCCTTGCCCCTTTCCGCCAGCAGATCTACACCTCGGATCCAACGGTCATTGAGTACATCCTCAAGACCAACTTCCCAAACTATGGCAAGGTACGCATCTCTAGTAATATATTTATTTTTGGAAGAATTGAGTGGCCACAGACAGACCAGCTTAATTAAGGTAATGGAAGCTGGATAATGGTGTAAAAAAAATGAAGATCCTAGTGTTTCAAGCCCCAGAGATTTATGTGTCTATCTTTACAGCACCTTTTTTTATAGTAATATGAATGATTGCACCCCTCCTCCATCTAAAAGGAGTTCCTTGGTTTGATCTTGTTTAAGTATTTGACCTAGATGCTGCTCTCTCTTGTGAATCATATAGGTAGTTTTTTTTTTTCTTTTTCTTTTTCTTTTTTTTTTTTTTGATGGAGAATCATATATACAGGTAGTCATATCTATATCATTAGATTTTCCCATGAAAGTGCAAATTCTATACAATTAACCTCAGTTGCAAAAAATATGAAAAGCACTTGTAAATAGAAGGTTTTCATTGACTTCATAGCTCATGGTCTCACCCGATCTCCCCAGTAACTCAAGAGGGATCTTTAATTGGAGAAAAAAAGATTTTTTACATGTATATCCTTTTAAATATTCAAATTTATATAAATATTTTTTTAAAATTAATATTTGTATATGTATTCTCATAAAATACTTATTTCACATGTATATCTTTTTTTTATTTTTTTTGCATATGTACCCATATTATCTAACATCGTTAAAAAATTAATGGTTTAAAATTTAAATGACTAAAATACCTTTATGCATATATGTGCAAAAAAAAATTATAAGGATAAATAAATATATATATATATATATATTTTATGTGGATATTCATGCAAATTTGAATATTTAGAAGAATATATATACAAAAAGTTCTAATTTAACTTTTATCTATTTCATCTAGATGGATTTGGATCCTCTTACTCTATAATGTAGTAATATATTATATAATATAATAACATGATAATGATATTATAAAATTTTTATATATTAAAATATTATATTATATTTTATTTTTAGGCAAGATGGGATAACTGTGTCTATTTTATAACAATATGATATATCTTATATATTTTATAAAGATATTTTTAATAAAAATTTTTAAAATAAAATATAATAAATTATAAATTCTCATTGTTACATAATGTCCAAATCCACAACTAGGTCTATTCTATGCAAATATACAAGTTATCCATCTAATATCAGGTGAAGAAATTTTTTTCAAAAGCATATTATTGTATATTAGAGAAAACATAAATGATTACGATCTTTCTATTTTTTAGATATAATTAATTTTGATCTATCATTTGATAAAAAGATCTTTTTATCTATATAAGTTAATAAATTAAGTATATTTCTTATTTTAGTTGTGCATGTTAAGTTTTCTTCATTAGAATAGGAAAAAAAATTAACAAACCAAGAGAGGTGTATTCCATGCCAAAAAATTCTAATTAGAATTATATATATATATACCTTTCTAAACATTCAAATTTGCATACATGTCCTTATAAAATTATTATTTACATTTACAATCTTATAAATTTTTTTATTCATCTACCCCTAAGGGTATTTTAGTCATTTTAATTTTAAACAGTTGATTTTTAATGGTATTAGATGATGTGGGTACATATGCAAAAAAAAATATTTTATGAGGGTATATATGCATATATCAATTTTAAAAAGATATTCATATAAATTAAAATATTTAGAAGGGTATACATGTAAAAAACCCTTGGAGAAATAGGAAACCATGCCATTCTTAGTTCTAAAAATCTGAACAATATTTAAAAAACTGTATTCTTCAAAAAAAAATCAAAAAAACCATCCATTTTTATAAAGGCATTTTGATTTGTTCTCCCAAATTGGGCTAGGGTTAGGATCATCTAAGACTCAAGTTCAACTAATTAAGAACATATAATTTGGATCTCACTCAATTTAATGTTGGTGACTTAGCACTTCCTGAAAAACAAAAAATTAAATAAATATTAGTACCCTTACCCAAAACTCGAAAGAATCTGGCAAATTGACTATTGGCCCTCGGTATAGTTACTATTTCAAAATTAGCTCCTAGCTACATTTCATTAAGGATCGATCCCCCCAATCCCTCATACGGAATTTTGCCATAATCTTATACACATTTTGCTTTATTTGTACACACTTACATGCAAGCCAGGTTCTACAAATAGAATGGCCGCCGTCAAATCCAGGAACTTACAAAAACATTTCAGCCAAATGGGACAAACATTAAAATTTAAAAGTAAAGAATATACAATCTTAAAAAGAAAAAAAAAAGCATAAAAATAAGGGCCGGTAACATCAATGAGGCAACTAGGCAAGCTGCCCCCAATCCCTCAATACGGAATTTTGCCTAATTTTATATCCATTTTGCTTTGTTTGTACAAACACAAGCCATGGTCTACAAATAGAATAGCCGTCAAATCCAGGAACTTACAAAAACATTTCAGCCAAATGGAACAAACATTAACATTTAAAAGTAGAGAATATACAACCTTTAAAAGAAAAAAAAAGCATAAAAATAAGGGCCGACCGATAAGATCAATGAGGCAACTAGGCAAGCCACTAATGGATTTTCTTTAAATATTATATATATGTGACAATAGGTTATCCAAACATAGTCATCTGCATATGATTTGACAAAAAAGTGATTGGTCCGACTAAGCTCATCAAAGGCTAGAATATTGACTTAAGAGTAAACCTAGACCATGTTTGGAATTGCTATTGATAATAGAGTTCTTAAAAGTAGAACTATGGTTGGTGGAGCTTTTAATAAAAAGTTATTTGCTATTCGGTAACTATATCTCTAAAATAGTATGGAACTTGCACATCTGTTTGGTAATCAAATTTTCACAATTGCAAAATGATAATAAAAGATATTGCATAGTATTATATAATATAGTATAATATAATATTATATATTATATTATTAAATATTATAATATATTTATATAGTATAACATAATATAATATTATAATATAATATATCATAATATTATAATATCATAATATAATATAATATGAGCCAGACTAAAATAAGGTTGACCAAATTTAGATTGAGATCTGTTTAGATTAAAACTTCGTAATAGGAGTCTTTTATCGACGATCCAAGCCATTCGATATGATCTACTACGTCAAACGGCTTACACATAAAAAATCATATGATTTAGAGATCTCTAGTCTATATATCAAATAGTCAAAAAAGAGATAACTTGAATAAAATTCAATTAAATATATTTTTTTGATTACTTGATGCATAAGGTAGGGGTCACTAAATTATATAACTTTTTATGTGCGAATAGTTTTGAGATAGTAGATCACATCCAACGGCTTGGATCATCAATATAGAATTCCTATTATCCAGTTTTGATCTTTTCAAATCTAAGTCTAAATCTGATCAATCTCACTCAAGTCTGTCCCATATAATATCATTATAATAATAAAATATATTATGAAGTATAGCATAATAATATGATATGAAATGGTATATTATATACTATAATATTATTATCATATAACATATTATAGTATAATAACATAATATATTATGATATTATGTGATATATATTAAAAATTACATATTGAGATATTATTACATAGTATAATATTATTATATGTAATATCATGCAATATAATATTGTAATATAATGTAATATAAATAGTATAATAATATAATATGATATGATATCATAAAGTTATGCATTATTATATTATTATAATTATACATTTGGATGTAATAATTTAATAACACAATATAATATATTATATTATAATACAATATAATATAATATGCTAGCATAGGTATTTTGGTCATTCTGAAAATTTTATTACAAAATATAGCTGCTCGACATCAGCTAAGTAGAGTTTTCAAGGAGTGGAGCTTCTCAGCAAATGTTTTTAGCTTTTTAGGGAACCAAAAAGCACTTTAAATTTCTTTTTACCAAACATCACAAAATGGCTCAAAAGTTTTTTTGGAGGGAGAAGAGGAACCTCCAAAAGCATTCCTAAATGGGGCCTTATTCTACTTCCTTAGGAGCTTTTTTCATAAAACCTACTTTTTTAGCCTATTTCTTGATCTAGCTCTAGAATGGTCAGCTTAGATGATTTGATCAGAACAAAAATAATAAATAAATAGCGTATGAATAATATTGGTGGTAAAGTGGCTTAGACTTTTCATTAAATGATTGAGGTATGATAGCAATCAGGATCAGATAAACTGGTTGGGCTTGTTATATATATGCTTCATGTTCAAATTTATCTCAAGAACTATTTTTACATTCATATTCCTCCAGGTAATTAAGAGATGATTTTCTTTTTCTCAAGTGATTAGGTAACTTTTCTTTTTGAGGGAGTGATTAGGTAATGTGTCCATGTCAAACTATGTCATTGCATATATATAGTTTATCTTACATGCCCAAAGAGATCTGTAACATTTTTGGGGCAATACATGAGTGGTTAACCATCATCATCAAAGAATGAACCGTGGATTTTCTTTTTTCTTCCTAGGGAGTTCAATGTGAACCAGCTGAGCTGATGATTGTTCTATGACTTTGAGTGACTGATTCATAAAATTTTCTATCTTTCTTGCTATGTTTGCATAGAGATTTTTTATAAATATTATTCTTTCCTAAACTTGCCAAAGATAGACTGTCTGTATTTTTGGAGATCATCAAAATAAGTACTTTAGGAAAAAAATTCTCAAAAAGGACTAAATATTCAATGTTTCTTTTGGTGTAATTTAAAGGATTCTTTTTGAGGGGTGGTGTAATTTAAAGGATTCAAGTCACTCTCTTGTTTTATTAAGAAAATCTATGGGTTTGGTAGATGATGATTTCAATTTGGATGGTTGAACAGCATATGCTATTTCTAGCAATAGATATGTCACTTAATTGCACCGCTTGATGCCTGGAAGAAGATGTCAACAGTAAACTTAGAGAACGTCTCTTCTTCCGGCGGACAAAAGAAGCACATAAGGCTTCAACAATATGGGTTTAACTATTGGAATCATTGAATCATACATTCAGTGTTGTTTTGAGAAAGAATTTCCAAGCCTTTATGGCCATTTCTATCCAGATCACATGGGCAATATAAACGCCACAATTTTCAAGATCAAACTCAAAATAATATAAAATTAATACTTGTCCGGGGCACTACATTAATTATTTACATTTGGTAACCAATATTATGCTTTATAGTCCAGTAATTTTATAATATTTTCTTGCAAGGAGCTTATCAGTGACATCATGCATATCTTCTTGATTCTACGTCATGTTCAAACTTAAAATGCTTCTCATCTAGGACATAGTCCAAATTATATCAGATGAATTGTAGTTCTTTTTATTAATTAAGAGAATATTTGACCAAATTGAAATGTACATGATAATAATGTGATAAGTTGTCGCAGGGATTGTTTAACTATCAAATTATAAACGATCTATTTGGAGATGGAATCTTTGCAGTAGATGGTGATAGATGGCGTCACCAACGAAAGCTTGCAAGCTATGAATTCTCAACAAAAGTTTTAAGAGACTTTAGTGGTGCCGTTTTCAAAAGTAATGCTGTAAAGCTTGCTCATACAATTTCTAAAAGTGTGATCGCTAACAAAAAATTGGATATTCAAGTAAGTTTCAACTCCATTGTGTTTCATGAATCTTTCACATTTTGCTTCTTCTATATAACCAAGCCCAAGAAATAAAAGACCTTAGTTTAAAAGTGCTTATGATTTCTTTTTGATGAGACAGAAGGAGGTTAACATCCCCACAAAAAAAGTGCTTATGATTTCCATATATCTACAGGACTTGTTGATGAAGTCAACAATGGACTCCATATTTAAAGTTGGGTTTGGGATGGATCTCGACTGCTTGCAAGATTCTCATGATGGAAGCATATTTGCAAATGCATTTGATGATTCGAGCGAGTTCATTATGCTACGTCTCGTTAATGTCTTTTGGAAGATCATGAAGCTTTTGAACATAGGTTCTGAAGCGATGCTCAAGGAAAGAATCAAAGTGGTCGATGATTTCATATACAAGGTGATCGATAAGCGAGTTGAACAATGTTCAAATGGAAGAAATGATTTAGTAAGTGGATACTGGACTAATGTTATTCTAATACGAACTTGTAGAAGTTAATGTTGACCTCTTTCAATTATAGGCGAAGAAAGAAGATATCCTATCAAGGTTTTTGGAGGAGAGCAAGAAGGATCCGCAAAATATGACCCATCAGTATTTAAGAGATATAGTACTGAATTTTCTGATCGCTGGTAAAGATACCACAGCAGGCACTCTATCTTGGTTCTTCTATGTTCTTTGCAAAAATCCTTCAATTCAAGAAAAGATATCTCAAGAAGTCAAGGAAGTAACTGAAGCTAATGAAGATGCAACCTTCGATGATTTCGCCAAAAGTATTACTGATGAATCTCTTAACAAGATGCACTACCTTCATGCTGCACTCACGGAAACGTTAAGACTGTATCCTGCAGTTCCGTTAGTAAGTCAAAAGCATAAATTAACTTTATCCGTCGAAAGCTTAATTATATATATACTGATTTGGTCATCATGATGCCGAAAAATGGCAGTCATTCCTCTGAATTCTCTCCTTTCTTGCAGGATAACAAGGTTTGCTTTTCAGATGACGTTCTTCCTAATGGCTTTAATGTGAGGAAAGGGGACATCGTGTTTTATCAACCTTACGCAATGGGTAGAATGGAATACTTATGGGGTAAGGATGCCGAGTGTTTTCGACCAGAAAGGTGGCTCGACGACAATGGAATTTTCCAAGCTGAAAGTCCTTATAAGTTCACAGCCTTCCAGGTAAGAACACAAGCGGGTAATGCAGAAATTTCATTCTTCCATGAGTCATGTGGGTAACAACAGTTATCCGCCCCTTCATTTTGGTCATTTGATTGGCAACTAGATTAATTTATGTTTTAATAATTTTCATTAGTTTAGTTTTTTGCTTTATAGATGGTCCTAAGGAATAAATAATTAAATACGCCTGAGAAAGTGCGTGAATGAAGATTTTGATTTATTAGCTGCATTTGAATTAATTAATCAAGTTTTGGATGGCATGTCAAAGATCTTGATTGTCATAAATAACTTAAGAAAATTTTGATTTCTATGTAGGCTGGTCCAAGGATTTGTTTGGGAAAGGAGTTCGCTTATAGACAGATGAAGATATTTGCAGCTTTCCTCCTCCGCTTCTTTGTGTTCAAGCTTAGTAACGAGAAGACGGTTGCCAATTATAGAACCACCATAACCCTTCATATTGATCAGGGTCTCCATCTTCATGCTTTTTTAAGATTTAATACATAGAATAATGCGTTTGGTGTACCAGTAATTTTGTTATGACAAGTGACCCGAATATTATTAAGTATAAAACGTGTTTGAAATCCTTGCATAAGTTTGTTCATGTTTTTTTTCTTCTTTTGAGGGTAAAAGGATTCAAAGATGCGACCTGTCTATTAATTAAGGGAGTATTTGCAATGGAAGATGGTTACAAGAACATAACACCGTAAACCTCAGGACAAATGTACAGCAGAAGTACAGAAAAAATGCATTCTTCAGAGAAAGCACTCTGCGCAAGCAATCTGGCCCCTCCCTCTCAACCTCCCCGTCTCCTTATGAGAGAACCATAGAAGCCTAACCATGGAAGCCTTGGTCTGCCGGGAAAAGATATGTGCAATGGATGTTGAGCTGGGGAGCGAACTAACGTTGAACAGAGATTTCCACGACGTTGAACGTTACCTACCAAATCTGAAACATAACACGGCCCAAAAGATACAGCCTCTAACAACACAAAAATAATATCCATTATGTTGAATAGGATAAAAAATTCATCATAAATAAAATATAATAAAAAAGATCAATTCAGATCAATAATAATGAAGATTAGTTCAAAGCATCTAAATCTAAAATTAAATATCAAAATCCATATCTCAAAATTTATAAAATAGTTAACTATAAGTTCATAATTAACCGATAAATTAAAATTTAGTTGCAAAATTTCAAGCATACCAGTGTAGACCCTTAAGTCAAGTCTACATCCATCACTGTTCTTAATTATTTTATTCTCCAGACGACTGGATCGAGGAACGACTGCTGAAGGGGAGTCGACGAAGAGGCTGCGCTAGGATGATGTAATCATCTTTACAGATGAAGATGCTCGAAGAATCTAAATTCCCCATGATGACGCTGTTGTTGTTTTGGCGACAATAGCGAACTATGATGTAAAAAGGATTCTTGTTGATAATGGAAGCTCGACCAACGTTTTATTTTACTCGACCTTCCCCCAAATGCGACTGTCGACCGATCGACTCAGGAGAGTCTCTACGCCCCTAGTGGGTTTCACCGGGGAGGCCGTCGCAGTGGAAGGAGAAATTACTCTTCCCGTAACAGCTGGGGCCGAACTACAACAAAGCACCGTCTACATGACCTTCACAGTCGTCCAAGTACCTTCGGCCTACAATGCCATACTTGAAAAATCTGGACTAAACACCCTCAGAGCAATAGTCTCGACATACCACTTACTGATCCGGTTGCTGACTAAAAATGGAGCTGGAGAAATGTGCGGGGATCAACAGCTCGCTTGGCGATGCTTTCAAATCTCTACTCAAAATAATGAATCGAAGGACTCCCTGCCGGTCGACAAGCTGGATCAACAGGAAGAGGAGGAACCGGGTGAACCGACTGAACAGCTGATTTTCATTTCGATGACAAAGAATCCTGAACAGGTCATTTGGGTCGGATCGCAGTTATCCGACCCAGAACGACAGCAGTTGATAGAGCTGTTGAAAGCCAACGCCGACATATTCGCTTGGTCGGCAGCGGATATGCCCGGCATACCTCCAGAAATAATGACTCACCGACTTAACATCGCCCCTAGCATGAAGCCGGTGAGACAGAAGAAATGGTCTTTCGCCCTCGAAAGACAGAAGGCCATCAACGAGAAAGTAGACAAGTTGCTCGAGGCGGGCTTCATCAGAGAAACCACATATCCTGACTGGCTCGTCAATGTCGTCATGGTGAAGAAAGCCAACGGAAAGTGGAGGATCTGTATCGACTATACCGATCTCAATCGAGCCTGTCCGAAGGACAGCTTTCCACTGCTGAAGATCGACCAACTGGTGGATGCGACGTCCGATCATCGACTGCTCAGCTTCATGGATGCCTTCATCGGATATAACCACATCCGGATGGCGCCCAAGGATGAAGAGCATACGGCCTTCGTGACTGCAAAGGGCCTTTACTGTTACAGAGTGATACCCTTCAGTCTGAAGAATGCCGGGGCCACCTACTAGTGCCTCGTCAATAAGGTCTTCAAAGCCCAAATCGGACGCAGCATGGAGGTGTACATGGACGACATGCTGGTGAAGAGCGCACAGGCTTCAGATCATGTCCAAGACTTGGAAGAAACCTTTCGTACTCTTTGACAATATCGGATGAAGCTAAATCCGACTAAGTGCGCCTTCGGGATAACTTCGGAGAGGTTCCTCGGGTTCCTCATTTCTCAACACGGAATTGAGGCCAACCTCAAGAAGATAAAGACGATCATCGACATGCGGCACTCGAATACCAAAAAGGAAGTACAGCAGCTCAATGGAAGGATCATCGCACTCAGCCGATTTATTTCTCGGTCGGCTGAGAGATGCCTCTCGTTCTTCAAAACCCTGAGGCAAACAAAGGACTTCTCTTGGTCGAATGAGTGCCGGCAAGCCTTCGAAGATTTGAAGAAGTACATGACTTCTCCACCCCTGCTTGTAAAGCCAAAGGTCAGAGAAATATTGTACCTTTATTTGGCTACCGCCCCGAGGTGGTTAGTTCGGTGCTCGTCCGGGAGAACGAGAGCCAAACTCACCAGCCCATATATTATACCAGTAAAGTGCTCCACGAAGCCGAAACTCAGTACTCAAGGACGAAGAAGATGATATTTGCCTTGGTCATATCAGCGCAACGACTCCATCCGTATTTTCAAGCACACGCCATCGTAGTCCTCATCGACCAGCCTCTGAGGGCGATCCTCCATCGCCCCAACACATCTGGACGACTGGCGAAATGAACGGTGAAGCTGAGCGAGTTCGAGATCCAGTACCGACCGCGATCTACTTTAAAAGCCCAAGTCCTGATCGACTTTATTGCGGAATGCCCGACAGCCGACCAAATGTCGGAAGACGGGAGCTCCAAAGAAGCTGTGACCTCTGAGTATGATCCCGGGTCAACTTGGGTGTTACACATAGATGGAGCTTCCAATGCCCAAGGGAGCGGGGCTGGGTTCCTGCTTACCAACTCGGAGGGAGTAGTTACCGAGTATGCCCTTCGATTCAACTTCAAAGCTTTCAATAATCAAGCCGAGTATGAAGTGCTTCTCGCTGGCTTGAGAGTGGTGAAGGAGCTCGGGATCGACAGCCTCAGAGTCTTCTCTGACTCCCAGCTGATTGTGGGGTAAGTCAAAGACGAATTTGAAGCGCGGGATCCGACCATGGCGAAATATTTTCAGAAGGTGAGAGATCTCATGGCACACCTCAAGTATTTCAAGATCTCCCATATTTCTAGGTCGGAGAATGCTCGGGCCGACGCACTCTCCAGGCTTGCGACGTCCGCCTACGGTGCCTTGGGCCAGACACTCGTGGAGAGTCTTGAGAAATCGAGCATCGACAGGGCTGAGGAGGTGCTACAACTGACAATCGAGCCAAGTTGGATGGATCCGATCGTTCAGTATCTGACTGATGAAATCGGTCCTGAGGACCCCGCAGAAGCCAAGCGACTCCGGTGGACGACCTCTCAGTATGTAATGATGGACGGGCGACTCTACAAAAGGTCGTTCTCCCTCCCCTTGCTAAAGTACCTCGGACCGACGGATGCGGACTACGCACTCAGAGAAGTATATGAAGGAATCTGCGGAAGTCACCTTGGGGGCAAATCCTTGGCCTACAAAGTCCTACGACAGGGTTACTACTGGCCCACCATGAAGAAAGATGCGGCTGACTTGGTTCGGAGTTGTGAGCCATGTCAAAAGTATGCCAACTTACAACATCGGCCCGCCAACCAGCTGACTTCCATTATCGCCCTGTGGCCCTTCGCCCAATGAGGGATCGACATACTCGGCCCTTTCCCTCTGACGTCTGGCCAAAGAAAGTTTATAGTCATCGCGATCGACTACTTCACCAAGTGAGTGGAGGCCGAACCCCTGGCATAAATCATCGAGCATAAGATGGAAGACTTTATCCAGAAGTCCATCATCTCTAGATTCGGACTACCACACACTATCATCACTGACAAAGAGCGACAGTTCGACAACCATGACTTCAGAGAGTTCTGTGCGAGATTTCATATCACGCACAAGCTGACCTCGGTCGGGCATCCACAGTCCAATGAAAAAGTCGAAGTAACCAACCGGACCATTCTGCATGGGTTGAAGACTCGACTGAACAAAGCCAGAGGCCTCTGGGTTGAGGAGTTGCACTCGATCCTGTGGGCATACCGAACGACACCCATGTCCCAACCGGAGAATCTCCTTTCAATTTGACTTATGAGACGGAAGCAATGATCCCACTAGAGAACGGGCTACCATCGACTAGAGTTGAGCAATACTGTAAACCAGACAACTCCGAGTATCGGAGAGCTGACTTGGACTTCCTACCCGAGCTCCAACGCGAGGCTCAACTCCGCATGGCTTCCTACCGACAAAGAGTGGCCCAATACTACAATGCTAAAGTCAGGCCAAAGTCTTTCAGACTTGGAGACCTGGTTTTAAGGAAGGCGGAAGTCTCGAAGCCTCAGGATCAAGAAAAACTATCTCCAAATTGGGAAGGACCCTACAAGATAGCAGACACCTGCAGGCCGGGCGCCTACCGACTTGAGACCCTGGAAGGGACGGCCATTCCTCGGACTTGGAATGTCGACAACCTAAAATTGTATCATCAATGAATTTTGTATGCCCTTGCTCAAAATACAACTCGATTTCAAAACTCCAAAGTCTACAAAGTTCAGCTCTCCACCGAGGGTCGGCCCTCGCCAGAAGTACGAGCCTCGATGCCCCAACTTGGCCCAACATCTCGTTGGAAACCTACGGCTCGATCGTCGAATCTACGGCTCGATCGCCGAATCTACGTCTTGATCGCCGAATCTACGGTTCGACCGTCGACGACACATCGGACTCTTACGAGAACCGTTCTGTTTACACTAATAGAAGGCCAGCGCTGGCGATGAAACCTCTCTAAGTTGAAGCCGCGCTCCTTCCGCAGTCGACTCTCGATCAACGCAGCTGGCTAACTTGCCGACTTAGCTTCAGCTAAGGATAAAATGCCAAGACGATCGTAGTCGCACTTGCGACATACCGACTTGATCACGATTGGTCGAAGGATATTCGGCTTGCCACCATTTATCATGCATCGCGACGTATCCGCCCGACCAAGGTCCGGATAATGGATATTCGACTTGCGACATACCGACTTGGTCACGACCGGTCAAAGGATATTCGGCTTGCCACCATTTATCATACATCCCGACATGCACGCCCGACTGAGGATCGGATAACGGATATTCGACTTGTCATCGTTATCCTATCCGAATACGTCGGACACTATTCGACTATCAGATTCTACAGAATGATCATGTCGACATGCTATGCCCGATCAAGGGCCGGACAACGGATATTCGACTTGTCATTATTATCCTATCCGAATACGTCGGACACAACTCGACTATCAGACTCTACGGAATGATCGTGTCGACATGCTACGTCCGACCAAAGACTGGACAACGGATATTCGATTTGTCATCGTTATCCTATCCGAATACGTCAGACACTACTCGACTATCAGACTCTACGAAATGATCGTGTCGACATGCTACGCCCGACCAAGGTCGGACAATGGATATTCAACTTGTCATCGTTATCCTATCCGAATACGTCGGACACTATTTGACTATCAGATTCTATGGGATGATCGTGTCGGCAAGCTACGTTCGGAGATTGGCTGACATCCGACCTGACGTGCACGCCCGACCAAGGTCCGGGTGACGGATGCTCGACCTACGATCGGGATGACTCTCGACCATCGGATCCTACGCTATCTGTATGACAGTCGGGGCGTCGGCCTGCGATCGGGGCTTGCACTGCCCTTAGCACGGCGCACGCCACTGACTATTTTGATCGGCTATGCTAGATCCTACCGAACGTCCTAACGAGGTATGTCGGAGCTACGACCTATACTCTTGGGGATGGTTCAGTGAGACATACACTTTGAACCGCATGCGAAAAAAGTTTGAAAAGTCTTTGATTTCATTTAGTTGAAGTGACTTACAAAATTGGACCGAAGTCCGATTACAAATATCAAAGACAAAACAAAAATAAAAGAATACAAAATAACGGAGCAGGCACTCCTGACTATTCGTTGGAATCGACTTCCTGCATCAGAGATATTTCGGGAGCAACGATGTACCCGCTCGGGTCGGAGTGGGACCGAAGGTTGGAGCCACCTCACCTTCGGTAGCTCGTTCCACCAGCCCAGGGTCGGCCTCCTCCGCAGCCCTCGGATCCTCCGACATTGGGTCGGCATCCCCCTCTGCGGCTTGATCCTCCGACTCGAGGGATGACGCTGCTCAGGTCGAGCTCTGGGTGCAGACTCTGAATCGCATCCCGGGCATCCTTGTACCCCTCCGATAGGAGGCGTAGTCGCTCTCGAGAAGCTCCTCCCGGTACTCGTCCGAGCCACGAAAGTCCTCCACCACCCGCTGAGTGCCTCTTTGGCCGACTCCGCCTCTGCCTTCGCTATGTCGGCGTCGGCTTGGGTGGAGGACAAGTTCTCCTCGGCCTTAGCCAGGTTCTTCAGGCTAACCCGAAGTTGCTCGCACTCGGCCTCGAGCTCTCTGATTTAGCCATCCCCTCACGCCGCAGCCGGTGGACAAACGGTCTTGCCTGGACCTGCTCGGGGCCGACTGAAGCTCGCCTCTGAGGTGGCTAGGCCGTTGGTTAGTCGGGAGATCTCCTCCTCGAGCCTGGCCTCGCGGTCCACCGACAGCTTCGGCTGGTCCACCAGCATCACCTTCTCGGCTTCGGTGGTTTCGGCCCTATTCTTCAGGCCGCCCGGATGTCGCCGAACCTTCGATATCCGACCTCCAGCTCGGACATATTGTAGATCAGCTGCAAGTAGAAGGCCGGTCGTCAGAAAAATGAAATGATAAAAATGATAATGAAGAAGAAAGAAAAAAAGAAGAAGAGCTCACCTGGATCATGGTCGGATAAAAGGAAGAGAGCATCTCGATCACCAACCGACTTTCAAGAGCTCCCGATCAGCCGGGATAATGGTTGCCTGACACAACCTCCTGGCCAAGTCGTGGTTGGCCAGGGCCGACGCTCCCTCGAAAACCCAAACGTCGGACGAAGCAACACGGCTCGCCGACCTTGAGTCGTCCGCCGGTGCCATCGGAGCCTTCCCCCGATCGGTCGCCCAGGCTCGGAGATCGAAGAAAGATGGGAAGCTCGAACTCGACTGAGTTCCTCCGAGGGTGCGACGGGAGCCACCGCATGTCGTTCGGGCTCACGTACTTGGCCCGAACCTCTTCTATAGGTGGGGGCACCGATGCTCCTTCGGCTTCCCCCTCTACCACCCCTTCCTCGGACGACACCTTGGGTGGCACCGCCGGCACCGACAGGGCGATGACCGACTCGAAGCCCGATGCCCGTTCGGTGTCGGGCTGCGCTGCCGCCATCGCAATGCCGGCCGAGGATGATGTCTGAGGCCTCTTGGGGGGCCGCGAAGGTCCGACCCCGGACGTCGGTCTCTTCCTCACCACATGTTGCGAATGTCGGCGTCTGTCAGTCTTACTCTTGACGGCATGCCTACAATTTCAATAAAAGATTAGCGCAAGTTCGAAGACGGATGAAAAAACCAAAAGACGACCGACAGACCGAACAGTACCTAAGCGGGGAACCGAACTCAGGCCGCTCATACAGAGCTTGCTCGGTGACAAGCTCTCTCTGCTTCGGCACCGACACATCCTTCAATCGGTGAAAGTCTCTCGATCTCAGCCTCCACCCGACTTTTTTTGTTCGATTGAGTCCGAGGGTCACCCCAGCGAGAAGGGAACCCCCAAGGTAGCGAAGAAGAAACTAAGAAAAATTATTATTCCACTCGTGGATCGACGATGGAAGATGATAATGAACGAAAGATCCTTCCGGGGATTGAAGAACCACACTCTCGGGCTTTCGAGTGGGGTCGGAGGAAAAGAATGCCGAAAGAGAGAGATGGGGAAAGGTCGGCAAAAGCCGACACAACAAAGCAAAGCTGATTATCAATCGGACTGGGTTCGGTGCCAGTTACGCCGGCAAAGCCCGTAATAATCTAAGATGTTCAGACGAACTCCGAATGGAAAGTGAAGACCTGCCCGAAGATCCTCGACATAAAAGACCATCTGGCCCAGAGGCGGGTTGTTAACCCGACCCTCAGCCCCAGGGCGAAGAGTTCGAACTGCTCCGGGATACCATACTGCTCCTTGAGCCGTTCGATGTTCGGCCTCGAAAGTGAAGAAGCCTCCACCTCCGGGGTCGACTGAAAATCGTCGGTCGGGTTCTCCAACTGACTTTCTCGAGGAGAGATTCTAGCCATAACGCTAGCCCCAAAAAGGAGAACAAAATAAAAATGCCAAAGAAGAAAGGATGCAAGGAGACAAGAATGAAAAAACTTCGAAAGAGCTTTCAAAGGAGGACGAAAAAACTATCTGGAACTGGGAAACAACTCGACAGAGCCTCAGCGCCAGAAATAGGATGGCAGAAAGTAAAGTTTAGATGTAAGCGGCCGCATATATATAAGGCCCTTTGACGGTCAAGATGAAAGCGCGCCAAATGAGGGTTTCTCGGATGTCGACACATGGCAGCACCTGGGCCCTTCCTCGTTCGACGCACCTGCCCCAGATCAGCACGTCGCCTCCATCCGCGTGAGCGGTTCTGGCTCAATAGCCCCCTGACACGTGGTGAAAAAACTGCATCTCGAAATTAATTAACCGACGGCGGTTCGCGTTCCCAAGGAGACGGCGGTTTGCGTTCCCAAAAAATGGTGGTTTGCATTCCCAATGAGATGCCTGACATCGGATTGTTCGTTGGTACGATCGCCAGAGTCGGGGCATGATGTGATGGAAAATCACTCCTTTCATCTGAAGCCGTCACCCATGTAAAAATGCGGGCCAACACGACATCAGACTCAGGAGTGGGGGGCAACTGTTGGGATATACCGACTGACCCTGTATGCCGACTTACCCTCGACCGATCCGACCGACATCTGACTCTACCCACTGGACCGACGGATGACTCCGACAATGACTCCGACGATGACTGTCGACAATATCCGATCGAAGATATGCCGGCCAAACAGACCAACGGTGCTTCCAACCGCCAAACAGACGAACCCACATCACCGACTCACTATCGGGGGTGGCAGCCGACGTCCGACTTCCACAAGGCACCAGATCAGTCGACGGTGTTCTCGAGTCATCACCCATATCCCGACAGCCGAATACCGATACATAGTCGGTCAGCCCCCAAACGCCGTACAACCGTTATGGGCTGTTGTCCTGTCAAGAACATGCGGTATGGCCGCCTGGGGCATTGTCCTGCCAAGGACATGGATCAATTCCAGTGACTTGACAACCCACGACGATTGGACAGCCCCCGATGATTTGACAACTCTCAGTTGTCTGCACCATTAATGACGGGACCATACCGCATTCTACTATAAAATGGGGTAAAGCAACAGTTTTGGTAAGCTCTCTCCAGTGCCTTTAAGCTCTTGAGCTCTCTAGCTCTCTCTCTCTCCCCATTGAGCTCCTAATTTTCCACTGTTGCCTAGTATTCTCTCTGACTTGACCGTCGGAGGGTCCCGCTGGAGGTATCTCCGATCAGTGAGGACTTTTCTTGTAGGTGCGTGACCCCGACAATCGGACGACGGGGGAATTGGCCACAACAAGAATAGTTTAGGAACTAATTTCTCCAATTTACCAAAAAAAACTAATTTCTCCAATTTTCCTGGATTTGATCCGGTTAAAAAGGTAAAACCTGGTCTCTTCACAACATTTTTTGGATTTTGGTTTGATACCTCAAGATTTTAGTTTGGCAGAATTTCATGGGAAATTGGTGTACCGCCGGTATCAGTTTCTTGTTTTTTTTTTTTTTAATTTTTCTTTATGCAAATAAACAACTCGTGCACTTCTCGGCTTGGTTCCTGCTGTCATTTTTAGTGTTTTCTCAAATTTACGTCAAAGATATCCAGGGCCAGGCGGCAGCACTGGCGCTCATCCGCTAAACACATCTACTTGAAAAATCAATTTTGATGGTTCAGTTCATCTTGGTAGAGCTGCTGCAACTTATATTATCTGTGACAATACTAGAAGGCCTTTGATGGCAGAGATAATGTGCCTTAATTTCAATTCTATGTAGGGCAAGAATTGGACTCAGGCACATCTAATTTCGGATCAAATTTATGATTAGATCTAAAATAATGTAGATCGAATTTGAATTTAATTATAAAATTTATTTATATTTCAGTTGAGATTGAAATATATTTTTAATTCGTTCCGTACTCCGGCCTAGGTCAGAGCCCAAAGATCAGCCAGAAATATCCAAATCACATGGCGTATAACACGCCACACTATCTTTTATATTTCACCAATCCTGATTAAGCGCTATCCACCGTGCATCCATACCCTGGTCGAGTTGCCTTCTCCCCAGGACCCCATCTCTCTTGATCGCCCCCAAGCCCTAGCCGTCCCCGGAGAGCTCCGACGGCTCTCGCTCACCTTGGTGTAGAAGGGTAAGGTGGGCTCCAGCTCACCGCCGTCAATGACCGCCACGCCACCGTCCTCGTCCTCAATGATGTTGGCCTCAATGATTCTGGCGTCAACATCTCTGAGGGCACATTCGCTCCATGATTTGCCCTGTCCACCCTCTTCCGCTTCGAGTTCGACAACACCCCGACCGATCTCAAGTGCCGAACCTCACTATTCTTCAAGATCGCCACCATGAGCTCAAGGAGCAGGCCAGGCGGTTTGGGGTGGTGGTGGTGGTGGTCAACCAAGTGGTTGACGTAGTGGCGGGCTCGGATTTGGAAGGGACCAATGGCCTATGAGTGGAGAATTACGGGTCCTTGTGGTCATTGGGGAGGCAGATTTGCCCGGCGCTGGGGTTCTCATGGGCCAATTGTACAACTTGAGGATCTTCTTGTCGAGGAGCGACAAGATTGTGAGGGGCGAAAGGGCTTTGGAGAATGGCGAATCGGATGATTGGGACCACGATTACTTGGTGAGGACAAACAGAAAGATGGAGGTGGTGTTCGCTCCCCATTTGTCAGAAGCTTCGTGTGAGCTCGGGATTGTGAGAGAAGGGGTCTTTAATGCGGCGGCGGGTGGCGGCCAACTCCAACCTTGAACGCCTTCCTCTTCGCCTCCGCGATCTCGGCCTCCTCCTCGCGCTCCCGGATCGCTTCTCCCTCCTCATCATGCCACAGCAGTCGTCGGGTTCTCCCACCGGCTTCGACATTGCTTCGGAGGCAGCTGGGTCCGCCATCGCGAAGGATCATACGGATAGCTGGGTGGGATGCAAGTTTCGAGAGAGAGAGAGAGAGAGAGGAAGGGGAGAGAAACAGAGGGAGTGAGATGGTTCGGACCGGATCTTGGGTTTGAGCTCGGACTTGGGCTAGCTCGATTAGGCTCGGATCAAGTTCGGGCTTGGACTCGAATCTTAAGTTTCAGAATTTTTTCGAACGTCAGTCTGATCCGAAATCCGACAATTATTTTTCTATTCTCTGTAATTACTTTTCTATTCTCTGGTAGCTGCATCTTTTCACTGCTATAATATAGCATTTTGGTTCTCTTTCTTTCAACTACCGCACCACTTGTCAGAAGGATGGTCATTGTAGATCCTCTTCATTTTCAGTTATGCTGCAGCATTCTTCTTTATCTGGTTATTATCCCTAGCCTGTTGGATTTCCAGAGTTCCCATTTTCACTTTTAGGAGGCTGCCATATGCTGCAACTGCCTTGTCAATATTTTTATGTTTTCTTTTTTTGTGATCTTTGCATCTCATTATTTCTTATGTATATTCTCTTTTGTTCTGTAAAGATGTAATCTTCTTTTCTTTTGTACATCTGTCTTTCTCCCATTTTGTATGGGAGTTGGTTCCTTTTGATTCCCTTGTTTGGGAGGCTGTCTTATGTAGGTTGTTATACCTTACGCATTTTAATGTAAACTTTCACGGCAAAACCACATCTACTAGAAGACAAATAAGATCGCTGACTGGCTCCTGTCTGGCAGAGCACTCAACAGAAGTACTGTAGACTGATTTAGCATATATTTTAATAATTTTATTTAATATTTTATTTTTTAATTTTATTAGATATATTTATATCCAATGGATATGATCGGTCGGTCTTATCAGACAATAAAAAAATAAAAGTAAATTTTTAATAGAAAATTCTATATCATTAGCTTTTCCAATGAAAGTGAAAATTCTAAACAACCTCAGTTGCAAAATATATGCATGTCTGGTGTCATTTGTAGTTCTAAAAATCTGAACAACATTTAAAAAACTGTATTTCCTCAAAAAGAAAAATCGAAAACGGTCCATTTTTATAAAAGCATTTTGATTTGTTCTCCAAATTGGGCTAGGGTTAGGTTCATCTATGACTAAAGTTCAACTAAGAACATATAATTGGGATCTCACTCAATTTAATGTTAGTGACTTAGCACTTCCTCAGAAACAAAAATTAAAAATAAAAATTAGTACTCTTACCTAAACTCCAAAGAATCTGGCAAATTGACTATTGGCCCTCGGTTTAATTACTATTTCAAAATTAGTTCCTGGCTACATTTCATTAAGGATCGATCCCCCAGTCCCTCATACGGAACTTTGCCATAATCTAATACACAATTTGCTTTATTTGTACACACTTACACGCATCTACAAATAGAATGCCCGTCGTCAAATCCAGGAACTTTCAAAAACATTTCAGCCAAATGGGACAAACATTAAAATTTAAAGGTAGAGAATATACAATCTTAAAAGGTAAAGAAAAAAGCATTAAAATAAGGACCGATAAGATCAATGAGGCAACTAGGCAAGCTGTCGGTGGATTTCTTTAAATATTATGTACGTGACGACAGGTCATTCAAACATGTATCATCTGCACATGATTTGACAAAGAGGGCGATCGGTCCGGCTGAGCTCATCAAAGGCTGGAGTATTGACTTAAGAGTTAATCTGGACCATGCTTTGGGATTGCTATTGATAATGGAGTTTATGGAAGTAGAACTTCGATCATTGGAGCTTCTAATAAAAAGTTACTTGCGGTTTGGTAGGTACACCTCTAAATATTATGAAATTTGTAGGTCTATTTGGTAATCAAACTAAGAAAATATTTTTATAATGACAAAATGACTATAAAAAATATTACATAATATAGTATAATATAATATTAAATATTATTATATATTTATATATTATAATATAATATAATAAGTATGATATTGTAATATAAGGTATCATAATATTATAATATCATAACATTATATAATATGAGCCAGATTAGAATAAGATCGATGAGATTTGGATTCAGATCAAGTCAGATCAAAAATCTACAATGGAGGTCCTACATTGATAATTCAAGCCGTTGGATGTAATCTACAAGCTCAAAACTGCTTATACACCAAAAATCATATGATTTGGAAACCTCTAGTCTACGCATCAAGTAGTCAAAATTTAAACATTCTAAATAAAATTAAATTAGATATATTTTTTGATTACTTGAATGATGCATAGACCAGAGTCTCTAAATCATATGATTTTTTATGTGCAAGCAGTTTTGAGGTAATAAATCATATTCAATGCTTGGATCATTGATGTAGGACCTCTATTATCCAATTTTGATATGATCATATCTAAGTTCAAATTCGATCAACCTTACTCAAGTCTGCCCCATATGATATCATTATAATAATAAAATATATTATGCAATATAGTATAATAATATGATATGAAATGGTATATTATATACTATAATATTATTATCATATAACATATTGGATTATAATAATATAATATATTATGATATGACATAATATATATTAGAAATTACATATTGAGATATTATTACATAGTAGAATATTATTATAATGTAATGAGTGCAATATAATATTGCAATATAATGTAATATAAATAGTATAATAATATGATATGATATGATATCACAAAGTTATATATTATTATTTTATTATAATTATACATTATGATGTAATAATTTAATATTATATTATATTATGTTAGCATAGGTATTTTGGTCATTATGAAAATTTTATTAAATAAAAATAGCTTCTCAACATCAGCTAAGTAGAGCTTTCAAGGAGTAGAGCTTCTCAGTAGATGTTTTCAGCTTTTTAGGGAACCAAAAAGGACTTAAAATTTTTTTTACCAAACATCACAAAATGGCTCAAAAGTGTTTCTGGAGGACCAAGAGGGCCCTCCAAAAGCATTCCTAAATGGGGCATTATTCTACTTCCTAAGGAGCTTTTCCCATGAAACCTACTTTTGGCCTAATTCTCGATCTAACTCCAGAGTGGTCAGTTTAGATGATTTGATTGGGAAAAAAAAAACAAAGAGTGTATGAATAATATTGGTGCTAAAGTGGCTTAGACTTTTCATTAAATGATTGAGGTATGATAGCAATCAGGTTCCGACAAACTTCTTGGTCTTATTATATATGTGCTTCATTTTCAAATTTATCTTAAGAACTATTTTTATGTTCATATTCCTCCAAGTAATTAAGAGAGATGATTATCTTTTTTTCAAGTGATTAGGTAACTTGTCTTTTTGAGTGAGTGATTAGGTGATGTGTCCCTGCCAAACTATGTTATTGCATATATATAGTATATCTTAGAATTTATCTTACATGCCAAAGAGATCTGTAACATTTTTCAGGCAATACTTTGGTTAACTGCCACCATCAAAAGAACCACATAAGGCTTCAACAATATGAGTTAACCATTGGAATCAATGAGTCATACATTCAATGCTGCTTTGAGAGAGAATTTCCAGCTAACCTTTATGGCCACTTCTATCCAGACCACAGGGATAATATAAACACCACAATTTTCCAGATCAAACTCAAAATAATATAAGATTAATTAATACTTGTCCAGGGCACTACATTTTTTACACTTGGTAACCAATATTATATTTTATAGTCCAACAATTGTACAATATTTACTTGCAAGGAGCTTATCAGTGACATCATACATATTTTCTTGATTCTACGTCATGTTCCAACTTAAAATGCTGCTCATCTAGGACATAGTCCAAATTATATCAGATGAATTGTAGATCTTTTCATTAATTAAGATTTTATTCATAAAGAGATTATTTGACCAAATTGAAATGTACATGATAATGATGTGGTAAGTCATCACAGGGATCGTTTAGCTATCAAACTGGACAAGATCTATTTGGAGATGGAATCTTTGTGGTAGATGGTGATAAATGGCGCCACCAACGAAAGCTTGCAAGCTATGAATTCTCAACAAAAGTTTTAAGAGACTCTAGTGGTGCCATTTTCAAAAGTAATGCTGGAAAGCTTGCTCATATAATTTCTAAAAGTGTGATCGCTAACAAAAAATTGGATATTCAAGTAAGTTTCAACTCCGTTGCATTTCATGAATCTTTCACATTTTGCTTCTTCTATATAACCAAGCCAAAGAAATAAAAGACCTTAGTTTAAAAGTGCTTATGATTTCTTTCTGATGAGACAGAAGGAGGTTAACATCCCCAAAAAAAGTGCTCATGATTTCAATATATCTACAGGATTTGTTCATGAAGTCAACGATGGACTCCATATTTAAAGTTGGGTTTGGAATGGATCTCGACTGCTTGCAAGATTCTTATGATGGAAGCATATTTACAAATGCATTTGATGATTCGAGTGAGTTGATCATGCGACGTGTGGTTAATGTCTTTTGGAAGATCATGAAGCTTTTGAATGTAGGTTCTGAAGCGATACTCAAGGAACGAATCAAAGTGGTTAATGATTTCACATACAAGTTGATCGATAAGCGAGTTGAACAATCTTCGAATGGAAGAAATGATTTAGTAAGTGGATACTGGACTAATATTGTTTTGGTAGGAACTCATAGAAGCTAATGTTGACCTCTTTCAATTATAGGTGAAAAAAGAAGATATCCTATCAAGGTTTTTGGAGGAGAGCAAGAAGGATCCGCAAAATATGACCCATCAGTATTTAAGAGACATAGTACTGAATTTTCTGATCGCTGGTAAAGACACCACAGCAGGCACTCTATCTTGGTTCTTCTATATGCTTTGCAAAAATCCTTCAATTCAAGAAAAGATATCTCAAGAAGTCAAGGAAGTAACTGAAGCTAAGGAAGATGCAACCTTCGATGATTTCGCCAAAAGTATCACTGATGAATCTCTTAACAAGATGCACTACCTTCATGCTGCACTCTCAGAAACATTAAGACTATATCCTGCCGTTCCCTTAGTAAGTCAAAAGTATAAATTAACTTTATCCATCAAAACCTTAGTTATATACCGATTTGGTCATCATAATGCCGAAAAATGACAGTCATTCCTCTTAATTCTCCCTTTTCTTGCAGGATAACAAGGTTTGCTTTTCAGATGACATTCTTCCTAATGGCTTTAATGTGAGGAAAGGGGACATCGTGTTTTATCAACCTTATGCAATGGGTAGAATGGAATACTTATGGGGTAAGGATGCTGAGTGTTTTCGAACAGAAAGGTGGCTCGACGATAATGGAATTTTCCAAGCTGAAAGTCCTTATAAGTTCACAGCCTTCCAGGTAAGAAAACAAGCGGGTAATGCAGAAATTTCATTCTTCCTTGAGTCATGTGGGTAACAACAGTTCTCCACCCCTTCATTTTCGTCATTTGATTGGCAACTAGACTGCTTCATGTTTTAATAATTTTCATTCGTCCAACAGATGGTCCAAGGAATAAATAATTAAATATGCCTGAGAAAGTCTGTGAATGAAGATTTTGATTTATTAGTTGTATTTGAATTAATTAATCGAGTTGCAGATGGCATGTCAAAGATCTTGATTGTCATAAATAACTTATGAAATTGTGGTTTATATGCAGGCTGGTCCAAGAATTTGTTTGGGAAAAGAGTTCGCTTACAGACAGATGAAGATATTTGCAGCTGTCCTCCTCCGCTTCTTTGTATTCAAGCTTAGTGATGAGAAAACGGTTGCCAACTATAGAACCACCATAACCCTTCATATTGATCAGGGTCTCCATCTTCATGCTTTTTTAAGATAAAATACATAGGATAATGTGTTTGGTGTACCGGTAATTTTGTTATGTAGAAGGACAGGTAACCTGAATGTAATTAAGTATAAAATGTTCTGTTCATGTTTTTATCTTTTTGGAGGGTAGAAGGAGGCAAAGATGCCTTCTGTATTTTATTAAGGGAGTATTTACAATGGAAGATAGTTACAAGAACATATCACTGTAAGCCTCTGGAGAAACTTACAGCACAAGTACAGAAAGAATACGGAACATAAATTGTTCAGAGAACAGAGAGCACTCTGCTCAAGCAATCGGGCCTCTCCCTCTCAACATCCACCTCTCCTCATGAGAGAACCATAGAAGCCTTAGTCAGCCGGAGGGAAGATAAGTGCAATGGATGTGGATCTGGGGAGCGAACTAACGGAGCTAATCTGTTCCATAGAAGAGAATGACTGTCTATGGATCTCGAAGAACAGAGATATTTCCAGATATTGAAAGTCTGAAGAACTCTATGTAATGGTGAGCAAACAGAACCTGACTAAATGAGGAAGATCTTTCTGTTAATTTCTTTCTTTCCAAATCTCCCAACATACACCTGCAATTAACTGCTTGCCTGCCTTTCCCATTGGAGGTTGGAATTTTCTTTGTTTCCAATCAGTCCAAAGTTCTTGCAAGCTAGATGGCCAACCAGTCAATTTCAACTGAGATTTAAGAGCCGTAAAAATCCTGTAGGTGACAGGGCATCTCAGAATGATATGGGACATTAATTGTTTCCATCTGATCTCCACATACTACACAGCCTGAGCTTATCAACATTGCATGTTGATCTTCTTCTTTTTTTTATTTTTTTTAATGTACTTTCCACTGAAAAAGAGTTTGCTCGTGTACGTGGTATACAAAACTCTTAATGCATAGGAAAGATTCTCATTTGCCATGAAATGTGAACCTGCATAGCCTGCGATCTCATAACAACCTTAGGAAGAAAATTATTAGTCAGTAACATTTGATCATCGGTCCTCCTCAAAGCAAACAAACAAAAAATAGAAAAAAAGGAAGATCACCGACAAAAGCTACCCATGTTAGCAAGGTAATCTGTTTTCTGGTTGCCCTCATCGATCGTACGTGCTATGATAGCAGTATTTGGTGCATGAATATCCGATTGTTACGGATGACTTGGAAGATGTCCAGGATCCTCCCTCGGAGGATGAACTAACTGGACAAGAGCTTGATGGTCACACTCGACCACAACAATTGGATAACCCTTCCCCCTAGCAATCGTCTATGCTTCTTGTTGCGGGAGATTCCGACTCCAGTTGGAGTGGGTGCGGATGGTCGGAAACGGCTGATGTGATAAGATATGTAAAACAAGATTCGATCAGAGTTGATTCTGGTGTAAATCCTACAACGATCAAGTCAGAAAAATACAACAGATGAGAAGAAAAGCCAGAAGGATAGAGAGCGCACTTATGTGCGTACCTAGATGATCCCTTTTTTTATCTCTGTTTATAGGGAGACAAGAGCCATAAGGGGAAAAGTAATGGGAGATTATTTCGTCCGTACCACTCATAATTTTCGGATTTGTGAAATACAAGGGTTACTATGGCGTGTTATCCACCGTGAGATTTAAGTGGTCTACCAGGGCATGGCCCAAGCAACAATTCCTCCCGATTTCGATTTTGATTTTGGTGGCGGACGTCACCTTATCCGATGCATAGTTAGCCACTCTCAGGGATGGCTTGATTTGATAGAACTTCATCTGGCGCGCACTAGCCATTGGAGAGGCTTGGTGGAGTGATGTGACTTGATGGGACTATATGGGGGTCAATCTTTCCAAATATAACAGTCAGGAAATGCTGAAGAGAATGTAGCATGCAGCTAAGGGCGAGGATCGACAAGGGATCCTTTGGTCGAAGATGATGCTAGACTTAAGTCTTTTATAGGATTGGTGTCCGATGTCCAGATATCATCCTGATTTCGATGGCTAAGGATTTATGCTCAAAGCTAAAATCGACGCCAAAGTCAAGCTTAGTGGCTGAAGTTAGGATCAACGGCCAAAAGAAGGATTGGCGGCCAAAAAGAGGATTGGTAGTCAAAGTTAGGATCGGCTAATTTCTCCACCATGAAGCTTTATTCAAAAGGGTTAGTCAAAGGGTGAGGATCGGTGAGATCTAAAGTGAGGTCCACTGCTTCATTATGCACTGGATGACTTTCTTCGACGTAGCTGTTTTCATAATTATTGAATGATATATATATCTACTACTGGGATTATACTCATTCACCTCCGATCGACATTATAGTGGCAAGCTTGAAGAGTGGGAATCTAATAGATCCAAAGTGCGATCCTCTCCGGCATGGATAATATATTACCCCCAACACTTCTCTAATTGACTAAGCCTCAGGGAAATAGGAGCCCAAATAAGAGAAGATTTAACAGTGATTGGTCATCCCAAAAGATCATGACCCATAATGCCGAGTCCTTGAACCTGTTAGAAACCACAAAAGAGCAGACATTGTTAGGGGAGGTGTTGACTTTGTCTTGAGTTTACAAGGCCTAAAGACCAAAAAAAACAAACTTTTTTTAAAAATTTGCCGGAGTGGAGTGAGCTAAGTGGATGGAGCATAGTGCAATGAGATAATGAAATCCACTTTAGAACAACAAACCCCGTCCCAATTTACTACGCAATTAAATCCACTAAACTTTCTTTCCCTTTCCCAAAAAAAAAAAAAAGGTCGTCTCATCTGATCAATTTTATCGGCAACTATACGAGAAGCTTGAAGATAATGTTGTAGAGATAAGGTAAACCTACCACCCCAAGAAGAAGTTTCCCTTTCCACATCACCGGTCTTGAGCTGAGTTTTTTCCAACAATGGCAACCACAGTGCTTCGGATCATCTTCTTACCATAAAAGGGCATACCCAGATAAGTAAAGAAAAAAACCCTTTCTTACAGTTCATCGTAATGGCAAAGGTTGATGCTTCCTCATCCTCCATATCCATGCAAAGAATCATGCTCTTTTTGGAAACTGAACTTTCACTCCGAAGCCTTTTCAAAAGCAAGGAAATTTGCCACGGTTGCTGCAAAATTATCTCTTTTCGGAAAAAATGAAAACGTATCGTTGCGGCCAATCCTCTCGTCGTCTGATCGTCGGGAACGAGCATCTGCAAAAAAAAAGTCCACCACTGATCGAAGGCGGTCCGGCGGGGACCTCCGACAGTCAAGTCAGAGAGGTGACTGGGCAACAGTGAAATGAAGACAGAGAGCTCAATCGAAAGAGCATGAGGAAGGGAGCAAGCCTGTTGTTTCGAAGGGCCCCTAGCACTGTAGCCTTCCCCGATATATATAGTGGAGCGTAGTATGGCACCGTCATTAATGGCGCAGACAATTGAGGAATTGTCAACTCGCGTAGGACTGTCAGAGTCACCGTGAAAGTGTCACATCGTCGTGGGGCTGTCAAATCGCTAGGGTTGACAATGCCCTAGGTGGGATAATGCCCTTAGGCGGCGGGTGCCGCGTGCTGCTGTCAGGGCTGACAGTCTCTGGCAGCTGTACGGCGATCGGAGGAGTCGACCGACCCTAGGCCGGTAGCCAGCTGTGTGGCGTCGGGTGGAGATTCAGGGCCCTCCGACGGTCAGTCGGGCATGTTGCTAGAGTCGGCCATCGGACTCTCTGGTGCAGTCGGGAGAGTAGAAAAGGTCCCCCCGACCGACATACCCTCAGTCGGTAATGGCATCCGGCGATCGATCGGTCGGTCGGTCGGTCGGTCGGTCGGATATGACCGACCATAAGCCGTCGTGAGCGGAGTCGGTCGGTATTCCCCAACAGTTGCCCCCCTCCACTCCTGAGTCGGACGGTGTGCTGGCCGATGCCTCTGTTTGGGCAGCAACGCCGGGCGAAAAGGAGTGGATTCACCGTATGCCAAATTCCGACCGTACCGCGAGTTGATACGATGTCAGGCGTCTCATGAATGCGAGCGATTTGCTGGCGTCAGGTGTTACGTTGGTGTCAGACGATCGAGTGCCGGACGATTTGGTGTCAGCGATCGGGTGCCGGACGATTTGGTGTCAGGCGATCGGGTGTCCGGCACCTTTTGGGGAACGCAAATCGCCGCCCCGCGTCGGTTCTGGGAGCGCGGGGCGCTGTCAGGCGTCCCATTGGGAACGCGAATCGCCGCGGGCGATTTAACTTAGAACTGCGGCCCTTTCGCCACGTGTCGGAGGTGGTTGGGCCGGCGTCCTCCGCATTAAATGAAGGCGGTGCGGCCTTCCCGGGATGGGCGCGCTGAACCATCAGACCGAAGGAGGGCCCGGATGCCACCACGCATCGCCCATCCGGGGATCTCGGTCGGCGCAGGGGCATCTCGGCCGTCGAACGGCCCTATATATATAGGACCACTTGCGCTTGAAGCCCTATCTTGGACGATTTGCTGCAGAGACTCTGCCCAAGTGATTCCTCCGTCGTCGCCAGCGGCTGCTCCTTCTCCCACTCTCGCAAGGGTCCGCCTGGGGTTCGTGATTCTTCCCTTCGGCCGTAGTTTCCCTTTAAATCTTCTTTTCTTTCTTCTTCTTCTTCGGCCTCGCCTTTCTCTTAGTTCTGGTGCGATGGTCGGAAACTCATCTCAGGGGGCTCGGTCGGGAAATCCGACCGATGACCCTCGGTCGACTCCGGAAGTTGAGGTTTCCTCACTTTCGGGGTCGAACGTTGATCGGCTCCGGGATCAGTATCGTATCCCAGAGCAGTTCCAACTTTCCGCCCCAGGGGTCGGCGGTCAGGTTAACAACCCTCCGCCGGGCCAGGTGGCGCTGTACGTCGAAGATCTTCGCGCGGGTCTTCGGCTTCCGATTCTGGAGTTTGTTCGGAATCTGCTGGATTATTACGGACTTTGTCCGGCGCAACTGGCACCGAACTCTGTCCGACTAATAATCAGCTTCGTCTTGTTGTGTCAGCTTCTGCCGACCAACCCTCGTATCTCTCTCTTCCGGTTATTTTTTGTCCTCCGACCCCACTCTAAGGCCCGAGGGTGGTGGCTCTTCAACCCCCGAAAAGGTCTTTCCTTCATCACTGGTCTTCCATCGTCCATCCACGGGTGGAAGAACCAGTTTTTCTTTGTTTCATCTTCCTCTCCCTGGGGCTTCCCTTCTCGCTGGGGCGTGCCCCGAACCGAGGCGAACGAGAACAGCCGGGTGGAGGCGGAGACCGGGAGGACTTCCACCGACTCAAAGACATGTCGGTCCCGAAGCAGAGGGAGCTTGTTACCGAACAAGCCCTCTATGACGCTGGCCTGAGCTTGGTCCCCCGTCTAGGTATCGCCCGATCCATCGGTTGTCTTTTCATTTGGCCTTCGTTCTTGTTCTTATATTAATATTTCTGTCGGTATCGCAGGGACACCTCCGAGGATGAGGCCGACCGACGCCGAAATCCGACAGTACGCGGTGAGGAAGAGGCCGGCATCGGGGGCCGGACCTTCGCGTCCGCCGAAGAAACCTTCCACAGCGGCGCCGACCGTCGAGGCATCGGCGACCGACCAGTCGGAGCCGGTGATAGCACTCGCGGCTCCGACGGTGCAACCGGAGGAGAGGCCGGCGGAGGAAGCGGCTGAAGGGACATCGGCGGCTTCGCCGGCGGGTGTGGCGCCGGATGACGTTCGGGAACCCGAACACCATCCGACGGCATCTGCAGCCGCAACGGGGGGTGCCGCATCAAACTCGAGCATCCCCTCCTTACCGGATCCGCTGGTTGGGGTGGCCGATCGGGGGAAAGCCCCGATGGACCCCGCAGACGACACAAGGTCGGAGAGTCGCACTGTGCCGCCCAGCGCTCAGTTCTCCGAAGGAGCGTCGGCGCTGGCCGACCACAACCTGGTCAGGAGGCTGTGCCAGGGGATCCTCCTCCCAGCCGACGTGGAGGTGCTGAGGTCTCGGCAAGTGACCGAGATGCTGTCTTCGTTTTACCCGACCATGGTCGGGGTAAGTTCTACTTCGCCTCCCTTTTCTTTAGCGTCTTTATTATTTTATCTTTCTGACGTAACACTCACGTCGGCAGCTGATCTACACCATGTCCGAACTTGAAGCCGGGTACCGGAGGTTCGGGAACGTCCGGACGGCTTGGAAGGACAGGGCGACGGCGGTCGAAGCCGACCGAGCAATGCTGGTCGACCACCTGAAGCAGTCGACCGATCGGGAGGCGAAGTTGGTGGACGAGGTCTCTCATCTCGGGTCCGAGCTCAAGTCGGCCCGAAAAGAAGCCAAACGAAAGGGTCGGACCGTGCACCATCTGCGGCGAGAGCGTGACGGCGTCGCCGCCGAACTCGAGGGCGAACACGAGCAGCTCCGGGTCAGCCTGGAGAAGCTCGCCAAGGCTGAGGAGGATCTGTCAATCGCCCAGGCCGACGCTGACATATCGAAGGCAGAGGCAGAGTCGGCAAAGGACTCTCTCGGTCGGGCGGAAGCGGAAGCGAGGTCGGCGAAGGCGTCGGCGAGTCGGGTGGTGGACGACTTTCGCGGCACCAACCAGTACCGAGAGGAGATGTTGGAGTCCGGCTTTGCATCGTACCGGGTGGGGTACGAGGATGGTCGGGATGCGGTTCAAGCCCTGTACCCAGAGCTGGACCTCAGCAGTATCGTCCCGCCGGGAGTCGAGGACCAAGCCACGGAAGAAATGGCCGACCCGTCGTCGGGAGGCGTCGCCGTGGCGGGAGAGGTCGTCCAGGAACAGACGGCCGCGACTCGTGATCCGACGTCGACCGCCTGTCCATCGCCGACCGACGATCCTGTTCCGGCCGTCGACCCAGTGCCGATCGTGGTGGACACGCCGGTTATCCCCGAGCTTCCATCGGTCGAGGAGATTGACTCGGAAGGATGACCGTGGCCTCATTCTCTTTTATCCTTTTTGTTTTTCCCAGAACACTTGTAACCAGGCTTCGGTCCGATTTTGTAAGCTTCTTTTGATCTTTAATGAAGTCAAAGTCATAGACTTAAATTTTTTTCCTTGTGTTGTAGAATGCATCTGAACACATGAGTCGCCAACCCATATAGGTCGGTTCGGTCATTTGGCAACTCGTGCCGCCACGAAGGTAGGACATGTCCCGACTTTGGCTCGGCCTTCAATGGTCGAGGTCGTAAGTCGGGCATCCTTCCCCCGGCCGCGTGTCGGGCTCGTTCGTTGAGTCGGAAGCCGACCGACCGTCGGATAAAGGTTTGGTAGTCAGGTCTCTTCCGACGCGTTCAGTCGAATGTCGTCCGGCGCATTTAGTCGGGGGAAAGCCGATAAGTCGGATCCCGATACCCTTGTGTCGGGTATTTATACTGCGCCTCATGATATACGGTGGTAAGCCGAATATCTTCCGGTCGGCCGTAGCTCGGTCGGTGAGTCATGAATGCGACTGAGATCGCATCGTGCGATAGACGGTGGCAAATCAAATATCCTTCGTCCGGCCGTAGCTCGGTCGGTAAGTCGCAAGGACGGTCGCGTAGGCATTCCGCCTTTCTTTGGTCGGGGCTCAGTCGGTAGGTTAGCCGATTGTCTGGCCCGAAAGTTCGACCGTAGAAGGAGTGTCAACTTCCGTCGCTGTAGATGGCCCTTGCGAGCGCCCGATACGTCGTCGGTGGTCGGGCCGTCGGTTCCACGCGGATACCGAGTCCGAGTCGGGACGTCGGGACCCGACCTTCTTGGTGAGCGCCGATCGTCAGTCGAAGAGTTAAAACTCCGCAATTTCAAACTGGATTTGTATTCTGAATGAACAAGTACAAAGTTCATTGGTGATACAACTTCAGGTTGTCGGCATTCCATGTCCGGAGAATGGGTTTCCCTTCCAGAGTCTCCAGTCGGTAGGCCCTCGGACCATAAGTGTCTGCTACCGTGTAGGGCCCTTCCTCATTCTCTCTCGATTGAGCTCTCTGTCTTTATTTCACTGTTGCCCAGTCGCCTCTCTGACTTGACCGTCGGAGGGTCTCCGCCGGAACCGCCTCCGGTCAGTGTGGACTTTCTTTTTGTAAGCGCTCGTTCCCGGCGACCAAACGACGAGGGGATTGGAGGGATTGGCCGCAACACGTATCATCCACAAAGTATAGGATTTTAATGACATTGAAGCTCGGATTACTTTCGATGCCTTCAATTAGACTAAGTGCACCAGCCTGCATAAAAATACTAGAGAGCATCAGTAATTAGAATGAAGAGAGTCGGCAATGAAGGTCACCTTGTCTAAATCGTTGTTTGCAGTTAATCCATTTTGCCAAGGATCATTCACCAAGATTTCTATAGAGCTGAGAAGAGGATAGGGAACCTAGGTACGTGGTCCATCTGATAAGGAACTTCGCTTGGAGCACTGCAAAGAGGAAGTCTCAATTAAAAATGCTATGTTTGGTGAAAGCGGGAGTACTTTGGTTTTTTTGTTCCCTTTGTTTGGTCCTTTTTTTTTTGCTTCATTTGTAGATAATCGTGTACTCTCTTTCTCTGCTCTCTCTTCATCCTGAATAAAAGACTGGTGGCCGCTTTCTCAGCCTCCATTAACCTCAAAAAATAAAAATAAAAAAATTATATATATATAATATATATATATATATATATATATATATATATATATATATATATTCTTTAGCCTCTGCTCAGCCATAGAAATTAACTTAAACTGAAAAGCAATAATTATAATCTCACTTTAACTCAAAATAATAATAATAATAATAATAAGTATAATCTCAGTTTCCTTAAAATCCTTGATGACCTGTCATCTGTGGCATCACTTGAATCATTCCTCCATCAAAGTTGATATAAATATGTTAAAGGAGTTGGGCTGTTTTGGCAAAATTTATGATTTACTATGATCATTGCTAAATAGATCTTTACATATTATAAAACTATACGGAAAGAATATGGTATAACAATAGAAAGGCAAAGGAAATTGATCTAGGAGACCGTATACTTCCATTGTCGTTGTTATTCATAGAAGTCTTCTTTTTTTTTGAATAAAAAAAGAAGCATGAAATCATCCTGCTTTATTGCAGAGAGCAAAATATAAAATTTTTTTTACATAACAGCAACAGAAGGTTCAGAACACCACAAACGAAACAAACGCATCCAAAAGCTCATAACAATGCACCAACTTTAAGATGAGAATGTCTCTGAGGTTGGTAGAGAAAGAGCAGCAGAGTTGAATGATTTGAAAAAATATAATACACCATTCTTTAGAATGATAATTTTTGCTCAAAATAGTTGATGATGTTCTTTGTCCTTTTGCACAAACACTCTCAGCTACGAAAGTCATCACTGGAGATTTAAGGTTTCTCGTAGTTTGTTGGAGGCATTCTACTTGGCTCGTTTAGGCTATTTAGGCTATCTTCGGTGGCGTACTGCGTCCACGCCTTGGGATGGAAAGTAGGACCAGCGGCAGGCCCTGTAAAGTCTCCTTGTCCCTTCTCATTCGAAAGTTCAGACCGGTTATTCATCCAGACAGGATGAGTTTGATGATAATGTATCTTATTGCGGTCCATCTCCTCGTCGTCTGATCATCGAGAATGAGCACCTACAAAAGAAATCCATACTAACCGAAGATGCCTCCGACGGAGACCCTCCGACGGTCAAGTCAGAGAGGAGACTAGGCAACAGTAGAAAAAAATTAGGGGAACTCAGCGAGAGAGAGAGTGAGAACTAGAGAGAGTGAGTCCAGGAGCTTCGAAAAAACCTCCTCGCAGTACTGTTGCCTTCCCCGTTTTATAGTAGAACGCGGCGTGGTGCTGTCATTAATGGCGCAGACAACTAGGGGAGTTGTCAAATCGTCGGAGGCTGTCAGAGTCGCCGCGGACTGTCAAGTCGCCATGGGTTATCAAATCGCTGGGATTAATCTATGTCCTTGGCAGGACAATGTCCCAGGACGGCTATGCCGCATGCCTTTGTCAGGACGGCGGTCCTCAGTAGTCGTACGGCGTTTGGGGGAGCCGACCGACCATACGTCGGCATTTGGTTGTGGGATGTCGGGTGAAGACCCAGAGACCCTCCGACGGTTAGTCTAGCGCGTTGCGGGAGTCGGACATTGGGCTCCGCCGTTCGGCCAGTGGGAACAAAAAGGTCTGTCCGACCGACATACCTTCGGTCGGACGGTGTCGGCAGTCGTCGGTCGGTACGGTCGGTAGAGTCGGGACGTCGGTCAGGCGGGCACGAGGGTGAGTCAGCGTGAGAGGGACCGATCGGTATATCCCAACAGTTGCCCCCCCTCCACTCCTGAGTCGGATGTCGTGCTGGCCAGCGTCCTCGCATGGGCGGCGGCTTCGGACGAAAGGAGTGGATATCCATCGTATCATGCTCCGACTCTGACGACCGTACCAATGATCGGTCCGAGCTAGATGTCTTATGGGTGTCAGGCGTCCCATTGGTGTCAGACGTCCCATCTGGAACAGAAACCGCCGTTTTCCGCCGTCTCTTCGAGAACACAAACCGCCACGATTTTTCCGCCACGTGGTAGGGGGCCATTGGGCCGAATCCGTTCAGGCGGATGGAGGCCACGTGGCCTGATCTGGGGCAGGTGCGTCGAATCGTCGGACTGAGGGAAGGCCCAGATGCTGCCACATGTCACAATCTGGTAGATCCTCGTTGGGCGTGCTCTCATCCTGGCCATCGAGGGGCACTATATATACAGGGTCACCTGTATCCAAAACTCTACTTTTCAAATCTGTTGCTGAGACCCTGGCCGAGCGGTCTCTTGTCTCAGGTAGTTGTCCCCGCCTCCTTCCTTAGAAAGTTTTCCAGGAGCCTCCGTCTTTGTCTTTCCATTTTCTCTTTGCTTCCTTGGAATTTTCTTTCTCCTTCTTCTTCTTCATTCTTCGATCTCGATTTTAGCGTCATGGCTAGAACCTCCCCACGAGGAAGTCGGTCGGGGAATCCGATCGACGATTCTCGATCGACCCCGGAGGTGGAGATCTTTTCACTTTCGGGGCCGAATGTCGATCGGCTCCGGGAGCAGTACAGCATCCCGGAGTAGTTTCGACTGTTCGCCCCTGGGACCGACGGTTGGGTTAGCAACCCACCCCCGGGCCAGGTGGCTTTCTACGTCGAGGATCTCCGGGCCGGTCTTCGCTTTTCGGTTCTGGATTTTGTCGGAACGTGCTGGACTACTACGGACTTTGTCCGACGCAGCTAGTGCCGAACTCGGTCCGACTGGTAGTCAGCTTTGCCTTGCTGTGTCGGCTTTTGCCGACCAATCCTCGTATTTCTCTCTTTCGAGCCTTCTTTGTTCTCCGACCCCACCCTAAAGCCCGAGGGTGGTGGTTTTTCAACTCTCGAAAGGGTTTTTCCTTCATCACTGGTCTTCCATCGTTGATTCATGGATGGAAGAACAGTTCTTCTTTGCTTCTTCCCCACATCCTTGGGGGTTCCCTTCCGTTGGAGGGACCCCCGAACTCAGCCGAATGAGAATAGTCGGATGAGGACGGGGACCGAGAGGACTTCCACCATTTGAAGGACATCTCGATGCCGAAGCAGAGGGAGCTCGTCACCGAGCAAGCCCTGTATGACGCCGGTCTGAGCTTGGTTTCTCGTCTAGTCTGTTTTTCTTCTTCTTCTTTCTTCTTTTTTTTTGCTGGTGCTGATCCTCTGTTGAAATTACAGGCATGCCGCCGAGGGTGAGGCTGACGGAAGATAACGTTCGGCAACACGCGGCGCGGAAGAGGCCGGCGCACGGAGCCGAACCATCGCGGCCTCCCAAGAGGCCTCAGGTAGCATCATCGAGCGAGCCTGCGGCGACGGGGGTGCAGCTCGGCTCCGAACGAGTGTCGGACCGTGAACGATCGTCGCACTATCAGTGCCGACGGTGCCCTCAGAAGCTCCATCGAGGAACGATCGATCGAGGGAGCAGCCCCATTCGAGGGATGAGTGGCTGAGGAAGCGACCGAAGATGTGCCGGCCGCACAGCCGGCTAGCGAGGTTCGGGCAGAGACACGCGAGCCCGAACAACCTGCGTCGGTGACCGCTGCGGCCTCGGGAGGGACCCAGTCGGGCTCGAGCCTCCCTTCTCTTTCTGATGTCAGGGCCTGGGTGTCTGAACAAGGGAAGGCCCCGATGGCGCCAGGCGATGACAGGAGGTTGGCCGACCGCGGTACGTCATCCGATGCCCCACTTCCTGAAAGAGCGTCGGCCCTGGCCAACCACGACTTGGCCAGGAGGTTATGCCAGGCGGTTATCCTTCCAGCCGATCATGAGGTCATGAAGAATCAGCAGGTATCCGACATGCTTTCTTCCTTCACCCGACCATGATCCGGGTAAGTCTCTCCCCTTCACCTTTCATTTTCGTCGTCACTTTCTATCAATTCAGTCTTCTGACGGTCGGTCTGTTGTTTGCAGCTGATTTACAACATATCCGAGCTGGAGGCCGGATATCGAAGGTTCGATGATCTCCGGACGGCCTGAAAAGATAAGGCCATGGCCGTCGAGGCCGAGAAGGCAGTAATGGTCGACCAGCTGAAGCAGTCGGTCGACCGTGAGGCCCGGCTTGAAGAGGAGATCTCCCTCCTTACCGAGGGTCTCCCGCCTTACCGGTGCCCTGGCTGCCTCGGGGACCGAGCTGCAGTCGGCTCGCGAGGAAGCCAAGTGAAAGTCCCGCACTGTTCGATGGCTGCACCGCAAGCGGGATGACTACGTCGGCAAACTCAAAGCCGAACGTGAGCAGCTCCGAAAAAGCTTGAGAAATCTCGCCAAGGCCGAGGAGAATCTGTCCTCCGCTCAAGCCGATACAGACATAGCGAGGGCGGAGGCAGAGTCGGCGAAAGAGGCCATAGGTCGGGCCGTGGAGGACTTTCGCGGCTCCGACGAATATCGGGAGGAACTCTTGGAGAGCAGTTTCCTCTCGTACCGAGTGGGGTACGAGGACGCCCGGAAGCGGTCCAGAGCCTGTATCCGGAGCTCGATCTCAGCAGCGTCGTCCCCCCAGAGTCGGAGGGTCAAGCCGCGGGAGAGGTGGCCGATCCATCGTCGGGAGATCGTACTGCCATGGAGGAAGCCGTCCCGGACCAGATAGCCGAAGGCGAGGTGGCTCCGACCCCCGATGCTACTTCGGCCTGAGTGGACACGCCGACCGTCCCCGGACTTCTCCCGGTAGAGGAAGCCGACTCCGACGAGTAGTCGGAGCATCTTTTATTTTTGCTTTTGTTTAGTGTACTTGTAATCGGGCTTCGGCCCAATCTTGTAAATCCAGTTTATGTTTGAATGAAATCGAAATCTTTTCAACTTTCTCTCTTTCTTTATGTATCCTGGAATGTGTCTTGTATGTCTCGCTGAAACACTTTCGAACGTATAAGTTGTAGGCCCGACGTACTAGCTAGGATGTTCGGTAAGATCCCAGGTAGCTAGCCGGGATAGTCGGTAGCGCACGCCATGTTAAAGGCGGAGTGAGCTCCAATTTTAGATCGGCTTTCCGACTGTCGTATGACTCGACAGTCGAGAGGTTAAGTCGAGCGCCCGCTGCCCAGACCTGAGTCGGGCATGTTCGTCGAGTCGGGTGTCGTCCGTCCTTCGGGCGTAGTTCTTCGACCCCAATCATCTCGTAGGGTCCGATAGTTGAATAGGTCCGACGCATTTGGTTGCGACAAAATCGGTCATCCATTGCTCGGTTCTTTATCAGACGTATGCATCGTGACATGCGATAAACGGTGGTAAGCCGAATAACCTTTCACCGGATCGTGACCTGGTCGGTATGTCGCAAACGCGACATTGGTCGCGTTGGCCTTTTGTCTTTCTTGGTCGGAGCCAAGTCGGCAAGTTAGCCAGTCGCCTTGCTCGGGTGCTGGCTGCGGAAGGGCGTGGCTTCAACTTAGGTTTTTTTTTTTTATCGCCATCCGGCCTTCCACCAACGTAGATATGTCGGTCGTCGTAGAGTCCGACATGTCGCGGGATTGGGCCACAGATTTTCCAATGGAATGCTGGGCCCAAGTCGTGGCGTCGGGTTCGTACTACTAGCGAGCGCCGACGCACCGTTGGAGAGCTGAGATTCTAGACTCGAAGTTTTGAAGCTGAGTTTGTATTCCGAACAAGGGCACACAGAGTTTACTGATAGTACAACCTCAGATTGTCGGCATTCCAAGTTCGAAGAATGGTGCTTCCTTCTAGAGTCTCCAGTCGGTAAGCTCTCGGCCTGTAGGTGTCCGCTATCTTGTAGGTCCTTCCAGTTCGGAGCCAACTTTCCTTGGTCTAGAGGCTTCGAAACTTCTGCCTTTCTTAAGACCAGGTCCCCAGGCCTGAAAAGCTTCGGCTTAACCTTAGCGTTATAGTATCGGGCCACTCTCTGTCGGTAGGAAGCCATGCGGAGTTGAGCCTCTCGTCGGAGTTCGGGCAGGAGGTCTAAGTCGGCTCTCCGACATTCGGAGTTGTCCGGCTCGCAGTACTGCTCGACTCTAGTCGATGGTAGTCCGATCTCGAGCGGATCATCGCCTCCGTCCCATAGGCCAAGCTGAAAAGGAGATTCCCGATCGGGACATGGGGTGTCGTTCGGTACGCCCATAGGATGGAATTCAATTCCTCGACCCAGAGGCCTTTGGCTTCATTCAGTCGGATCTTGAGTCCATGCAGAATAGTCCGGTTGGTTACCTCGACCTCACCGTTGGACTGTGGGTGCCCGACCGAGGTCAGCCTGTGCGTGATATGAAATCTCGCATAGAACTTCCGGAAAGTCTTCGGTTGTCGAATTATCGCTCCATTGTCGGGTAATAATAGTGTGCGGTAGCCCGAACCTGAAGATGAATGGACTTCTGGATGAAGTCTTATCTTTCGCTCGGTGATTTGTGCCAGAGGTTCGCTTCTACACTTAGTGAAGTAGTCGATTG